>NC_142115.1:32854166-33015833 GCF_056152115.1 Neolamprologus brichardi
GCGACTCAAAACTACGAGAAAATGTACACACGGTCAAACAGCACGACTCTGACTGTTGAGCGGGAGAGATTCGCCTCATGCAGGATGACGAGCCGAAGCACGGAGCCGGAGGTTTTTACCTTTGAGCGGGTCCCGGCTCAGGCAACCGCCGTGCGCTCCTACGTGCCCATCCGGCCGAAGAAGCGCTGCACCCGGGTCATGTACCCCGCTAAAGTCCGCATGCACCTTCCTCCTCCAGAGAAAAGCCAGGCCAAGCGCTGGCTGGTCATCCTGTGCCTTGTGGTGCTGTGGCAGATCTACACCGAAGATCCTTGCACAGAGACGGCGCTGGGAAACACGGAGAGCCCGATCGGCGACTACCAGGGTTTCTCCTTCCAGTCAGCGGAGGAGCAGGCTTGCCAGCTCTCCGACCTGTGCGCCAAACCCGAACTGATGTCAGCCACGCCGGGCAGCTGTGAGGACGGCGGATCATCCAACGAGCAGATAATCCCGAACCCCACCTGCTCCCAGCCCGGCCAAGAGACAGACACCAGCCGGTCCTTCGAGCAGAGCGCCGGGAAAAGCATGGTGGCACTGCTGGTCTACCACAGGCTGGGCAGCGACAACTAAAACTATCAGGACTGGTTTCACTGTAAACCGCCCCAGACACGGCTACTGGGTCCTAACCCGAACCGAGTAGGAGCTGATCCTGAGTAGTTTTTGGAGAAGAGCGGTGCGCCCTGCGCGGTGTAGCCGGGAAAGGAGCTCCATGCGCCGGCTAACAAGTCTCGCTCAAAGCCGAGCAGGACTATTAGCAAGAAATGAGACAACACTCGAAAGAATCAAGGAACTGTGAATACTGACAAGAAACTGAAACTTGATTTTAAGAAAAACTTGAACTTTTCTCTAACGGCATTATAGGCCTGCTGGCAAAGTGAATGTTTTACATGTTTAATTTTGTCAAGAAAAACTGTCACTACTATAGGCCAGTTAAATGATACTGACACTGCTGTTGTTGTTGTTGTATATATGTTTTATTTAGTTATTTATTATAATATTTGCTATTTATTTAATAATAATTTTAATAAAAAAAATGTCTAAAAGAAGTTCCTGTTTCCTGCCTTTTTACTGAAGCACACTAAATGCTGTTTATTGGGTATTTTTATTTCTCTAAACACATGTTGCATGTGTAGTTTACAAGATGTTGAATATCTTACAGCCTGCACAGGATCATAGTCTGCAGATATGCATCATTTGCATAGTCCATTTACACCCATCGAGTTTGAAAACTACATCAAAGTCAGTCATTTTTCAAACCTTTTAAGGCTCTATCACATTGCACTTTATATATGAATAACAAACTCACGGGATGCAGTGCATTCAACCACTCAGTAGAAAATCTCCTTTTTAGCTACAAGACAAATGCAGAAATATCGAGTCTGATCCAGATTCTGGGATAAGTGAAAGGGAAAAAGTAAAATCAGCACATATACACTTTAAAACACAAAGGCTGCTTTGGTTTTAACTTCATAGATGCTAAGGCGCTAAGAGTGTCATTGCCTGAATTAGGAGACAAAGGACCATAAAGGAATTCTTTTCCCAGTATGGTGTGGAAGAACATGACTTGTAAGCACAGTGTGCTTACATTTCTAAGGCTTTCAACAGTATGGGTACCACATTCATGTTCTTGTGTCTGCAGAACCAGATACAGTTAGAGCAACACACGTTTATCATTCAGCAGCTGCATCTAAAATTCTGTTAATGGGCAGAGACGTTAGAGACTAAAGGGCGTTTGAGATTTTAGATTCAGTCCAGAGTGATTTCTGCAGACTTTAAAGGGGAAAAGAAAATGCTTTCCCCACTTTCCCTTTTTTTCATGCTTTATGTCTCGAGCCTTCAGAAGACTGCTGAGTCATGAGTAGTTCCAGCTTCATGTTACATCACAGCAACAATGAGTCGTGTCTGAAAACCCTTCCTAGTACGTTGTTATTGTAATGATTAATATGCTGCAACGCATTTCAGTTGCACACACAGTAGAGTGTTGAGATTATTCATTCTTATTGATGATATGCTACAATAATGTTATACTTTATATGACTTCATGCTACTTCCGCCGGCTTAGGGCAACCATCGCCTGGAGGCACCTGGGGAAGATCTGTTGATGTTTGATATTGGAGGTTGCTATGTTGACACTGTTCTGTAACGCACAGGTAAAAATCATAATATGACAAGTATGACAAGTATGACAAGCACGGGGTGGAGGACCCTGAGAATCTGTAGGATGCTGCAAGAATATTCCAGTTGTGAAACAAATGGCATTTTTAAACGTCTGTGTGAAAATAAACCAGCACATTAACTCTGGAATTGTTAGATATTTGTTCATGCCAGTTGATATAATGTAGGTACTAAATGTAATACAGATCTGATTTCTGGTTATAAATCTCAAGCTGAAGAACTGTACATTTAATCACCATTTTGACTCAACAATATCTGAAAGAGCAGATTTCTGCCTGTATTAACATCCAAAACTAAAGCATCAGATAACGATAAGTACAACAAATGTGTTTGAACCCAAGTAGTTTTTCAGGCTTGATCTGTGTATTAATATAAAATATATATTTCTCTTCTTGTTCCATCACTCTCTCTTGTCCTTTTCTCTTCTTTTTTTTTTTTGGCACATCTCTGCGTTATAGAAATACAGTTCTCATGGCTACTTATTTTTCTTATTAACACATAAAACATAATCAGGGCAGAACAGAAACCCTTGTCAAATTCTGACTCTGCAGTCGTCCAAAAGGCCACTGCTGACGCAATGATTAAATAACATTTATATAAAAATTCTATAAAGTTGTAAAGTGTGGAGATAATTATTTAACATGTCTTTTGTTGCTTTGGTGGCATGTTTTGGGTCATTGCTATTCTGGAAGACCTAACTATCTTCAGTGTTCTGGCTGAGGAAAGGAGTTTCTCGTCCAAGGTTTTACAATACATAGCTTCGCCCATCACCCGAGGTAAAGTCCTCCTATACGCTTAGCAGATATAAAGCCCCAATCATAATGTCTCCAACTCTGTGCCTGACTGTGGGGATGGTGTTCTTTGGGTCATAGTCAGCATTTCTCTTCCTCCAAACACAGCAGAAACCAAAATACTCAGTTTTGGTTTCATCTGACCACAGCACTGTCTCAAAAATCTTCTCAAAATCATTTGGAGATTAAAAATGATGAAAGGCCTGTACCATGTTTAACCTATGTGGTCTAAAGAAGCAGAGAGCGTAGCAGCACCTGCTGCACCATCTGTGTTTTTACACGAGTTGAGAAAAGTCTGTTGCAAGACCGGATAAAAAACATCTACTGAAGAATCGTTATGGATGTACAGTAAAAACACTGCTTCCTCGAGCCAAGTCAACCAAACACACCACATATACAGTAGAGTTGCGAGGATGTTCAGTCACAGACGCAAAACAATGACTCACTTCCTGTTTAGTGTACGGCCTGATCTGGTTCAGAGTTGTTGGTCAAACGGAAAGCAAGCCGTGAAAGTCAAAGTGGATATTTCAGGAAAAGTGAGTTTTTATGTTCCAAGGGGTTTTGATCAGTAAGTCAGGTTTGCATAGTAGAATGGCATAACTTTGGTATAATGGTCCCTGAACCCAATGAATCCAATGAAGGTGAGCCTCAAACAGTAAATATTTTATTCTAACCCTTGAGCTCAGGTGGATGTTCATGCCTTTGCCTACCTTCAAGTGTAACATTTCACTTATCTAGAGGTCTTGTTACAGACAGGAGACTGTAGGAGATTGAAAACTATTATGTAGACATTCTGCCACTGTCATGGTATATAGAGAGAGTTGATTTTCTGGTCAGTTTATGTTCCTACTTTCATCTCAAGCCATGGGTGTTAACCGAAAGAAAAAGAAGAGTGTAACTGAGTTTTCTTTGAAGGCTTTCTAGGCTCTCCTTTAGGGATGGGTGGGGAACTTAGCCATTCAGAGTCATTGCTCCTCTACAGAAGGAGAAAGCTGAGGTGATCTGACTACGATGTTTCCTGGATGTTTCACTATTACGTCATGTGAGGAAGACCTCTGGGACATGTTAGAGAAATTCCGTCTCTTGGCTGGGCCAAGAATCCGTCTGTGTCAACACAGAGAGGAGATCTACTAGACTACTGTTGCTACTGCTGGAACCTGTAAAAGTGGATGAAATGAATGGAGGGATAATTCGTCTTTTTTAGTTTGTTTTCATTTAGAAACAATAATGAGTGGACAGCTCAAGAAGCCACAATTCAGATTCAGATCCAGTATCCATAATTCTGATTGACCAGAATCCCTGTGCTAGCAGACCAGCCAATGGTTTTCCAGACTGTGGCTGACCTGGTTTAGAAATGATGCAGTTAATTCACTTTTTTGACAAATATCTTTAGGATTATGATTTCAGTTTTAAAGTTTAGCCTCCCATTAAGCCTTTCTATGTGTATTTGCCATGCTGAGTTTCTCCTTTATTAACCTAATTAAACATCATTATTCTACAGTTCATGTAAGTTACAACTTTAATGCACAAAGGCACTTGTGCTCAGACAAATGTTGGCTATTTGGAACAAAGCTTGCCCTGGGATGAACTGGTGATCTCTCCGGGGTGTACCCTCCCTCACCGTATGACAGCTGGGATGGACTCAAGTGACCTTTGACTAGATAAGCTGTTAAGAAAATCTATGGCTGGATGGATGAAATAAAGCCAATTTTTTGACTCTTTAGTTTTGCACATGAAAAAAACTTTGATTTACTCACTGATCCTCTAACGGGATGGTCAGATTATTTGGAAAAAAAAATTTTTTTTTTAAAAAACTCTGATGTAATGTTTCAGAGCAGTAAAAGCTGAGGTCAGTCAGCTTTCCTGGAAGTTGCTCAGTGGAACCAAACCAGAGTGAAATATAATCTCCCAGTGTCTCGACCAATGAGGTTCCCGAGCTAAGATTTTCAAAAAAAAAGCTCCTCCCACAAATGGAAACATACAGGCCAACATTCAGAGTGTCAAAATTATTATAAAGCTCTTCTTCTGCACTGACTGTACCAAATATTCACAATCATTTTATCAAACGCTTTGATCCTAAATTAAACCAAAAATCTCTCTAATGTAACTGAAAAAATTGCTGATGTTTACATTATTTTATCAACTTGCTATATATGATTTCCTAAGTAACCTATGAGAAGCAACAAATGCTCCTCTCCTCCAGATTTGTTCATGTGCAGCTCTGTGTTCAAATGTTGCATAATGCATAATAACAAGATGCTTGGAGACCAGACCAGTGTGAACATGCCCACATCTCACTGCCTCGTCGGTTTTACCCAGTCAGAGCTGCTGTGGAAAATCCCCACAAATTTCTTAGTTCTCTTTTTCAGTGGTCAGTCTTTTGCTTCATAATTCACCTTTACAAAGCAAAAGTTACATCGCAGGAAAGATTTTACAGATGAGCAGGATATTGATCCAGAATTTGTTTGGTTTGTTCCAGTATGTAGGTTTCTTTTTTTGGTTTTTTAATGTCTTAGTCTAACTTTGGTCTCAGTTACTTTCCTGATTGGGTTTGTTCCAGTTCAGTTTAGTTTTTCTTGTTGAAAAAAAAATGTTTTGTTTAGCTTTTTTAGGTTCAGGGGTTATTTCTTGTTGTTAAAAATGTATATGGTGTTTGTCTGGGGGTAACTGTCTTGAGTCACCCCGTCCCATTTCTCCCTCACAGTGGAACACTCCCCAAAGCCTGAAAATCAGCATTATTGTAGCAGTGTGGGGTCTTCTTGACAGAGAACAAAACAAAAGGAAGCCAACAGTTAAAGAAGAACTTTGGAATATCATTAGGAAGCCTGGAGAACTATTCCCGAAGACTACATCAAGTAATTACAAGCAAGCAAAGAAAGATTAAGGACTTGAGGTGTGGCTCGTGACGTTTACACAGTGCTGTAGATGAAAAGACAAACACTTTACTTCATAGGTGTCAAACTCTGGCCCGCGGGCCAAATTTGGCCCGCAGCCTAATTACATTTGGCCTGCGAAGCCATACCAAATTACTATTAGAGCTGGCCTACTGGTATTATACAGCTAATATATATATTGTTTAGTATTAAGCTTTGCTTGTTCCATATTCAGTTTTTCAGCAAAACTTGTCCATAAGAAAAGATTCATTCTTATAGAGGAAGTTTTTTTTTTCAATAAATATTAACGTTAGCCCGCGACTTTGTTCCAGTTTTGAATTTTGGCCCACTGTGTATTTGAGTTTGACACCCCTGCTTTACTTATTATTATGTCATGTGTCAGTAATCATCTAAATCAAAGCTTCCTCTGGCTTGTTGTCTACACTCTGTTGACCTGTGTTTGTTCAAAAGACAAAGTTTTTCCAGTTATTTGCTTCCAAAACAGGCTCGACGTCTGAGGTCAGCATTTATTGAACATTTCTAAATTCGTTCTAACTGAAATTCCAGCAGATCAGCTTATCTCAGCACGCGCTGATATATTTCTATACACTCTACATGTATATAAGGTACGACATAAACTGCTTTAGCCTGCCTACAGTTGCTGTGTATCTATAAGCCACCGCTCCTTGGTGTTGTGTCTCAGTATATCTATTGCCATTAATGCCTGCTCTGATCTTTGGCTTCATTGTCTTTCCATTAAAGGTCCTTCAAGGAAAACAAGACTCCCACAACAGAACCGTGCCAACATCTATAACTCTGTGATTTTTTGTGTGAAGAATTTTGACCTGAGCTCTAAAAATAGTTGTGGAAAAGTGCAGCCAAGGTTCTGTTTACCCACCAAAGTATGACTTTATGTCTGAACTTGCAGCCTGATAAGACATTGACTTATGACATAGTTTCATATCAAGTTTTGCAATTTACTGGTGGCAGCTCTTTCCCCTGTTTAACTGTCGGTAAACCGTTAAAGTCATTGATGATGAAGGACGATGGACGGTCCAACTTTAAGTGTTATCTATTAAACATTAAATAAATACAACAAAATTCTTTGTACTCTATATTTGTTTAAATCTGACAAATCTAAATAATAGCCTAGAACGAGGTGCACTCTGGAGTCAGTGCCCGAGGTTCATTTATAAATGAGTCTGAGTGCGTGACTTATTTCCCTGAAGTAGTTGAGCTACATCTCTGACAACGTGAAGCAAGCTGCTCAGGATCATCGGGATTAAACAATTGTAGATTTGTGACAGTTGAGAGTTAGGCAGTCCTGTAGCTGCAGTAACACTCTGCTCTTGGCCAGATGACAACCTTCAGTTCGATATAGAGCATAAACACAAGCACAATAACTGTCACTAAAAATGTAATATGAGGAAAAAGAGGCACTAACAGCTGGTGCTTCAGACAGTAAATGGTAAAAAAGAAAGTTTCCTTAACCAGGAGCTGGTTGCACTTCATTTCAGTGAGAAGCACCATAATATCAACATTATATAAACCATTGTTTATTACTTAAATGTTGTTTTGTAATTGGCATACATTCAGCACAGAGACAGTTTTGTCCTGTCATCCATTGTCTGATCTTCATGAATGACCATCCTCACCATGTTTCCAAGAGCTGCTTGTGTCATCGATGTAGACAGAAGTGTAGTTGACAGGTAAATCATCAGCTGGCATTCACACCTTCTCACCTGTCAACCACAACAGCCCAGTAAAGCATTCAATACATTTTAAAAGCCTAAAAGTTTTTAAACTTTGTGGGGCGATTGTGGCTCAAGAGTTGGGAGTTCACCTTGTAATCGGAAGGTTGCCGGTTTGAGCCCTGGCTCCGACAGTCTCGGTCGTTATGTCTTTGGGCAAGACACTTCACCCGTTGCCTACTGGTGGTGGTCAGAGGGCCCGGTGGCGCCAGTGTCTGGCAGCCTCGCCTGTGTCAGTGCGCCCCAGGGTGGCTGTGGCTACAATGTAGCTGCCATAACTAGTGTGCGAATGTGTGTGTGGATGACTGGTTGTGTAAAGCACTTTGGGGTCCTTAGGGACTAGTAAAGCGCTATACAAATACAGCCATTTACCATTTTACCATTTTACCAAATATCCTATAAAATGTTCGATTGCATTAACATTAGTACTGCAATATCTATAAAACTAACAAAGTCTCAAAACTAAAAAAAAAAGGTTTGTTTTAGGCATCGATGCAAGAAAGAAATGACGAAAATGAAAAGATTCCTGAAAGTAAATATCAAAAAGAAGATCAAAACTTTCCATGAGATGCTTGAAAATGACGTGTGACATCTCTATGACCAGCTGAATGAGCACATATGGAAGAACTACATGTAAACGGATCTACTGAGAGCTGTTTTGTTTGTTTCAGCTGAGTCATCGTGATGTATTGTTACTCCTGCTGTGGTTCTTATTGCAGTTCTTCTGACTGGGGACTGTCTGACTAATGGGTCGTATCTGCTGAGGTTCACCCACATAAGATAACAACTCAATCGCATCGCATGTCTCCACAAAATCTACTGTTTACATCTCAGCAGACGCTCACACGCACACGTTTGCCAACAGCCCACGCGCAATAAATGTGCAATAAACAGCAACACAGACACACACATACAAATACATACAATGACACACGTGGATGAAGCATTGGCCTCGGTGGAAACTCTGAACTTAACCGCGTGATCACTCCATAAACAACCAAACACACTTTATCCATCTTATTTCAGCGGCAGTCAGCGAGAGCGTTTCATCTCGTGCTTGAAAACTTTTTTCTTTTCTTTTCTTTTTTTTACAGAAATCTTTACAGGAAATCTTTATTTGCAGGAAAAAGCATGTTTAAAGTTTTGAGAGTTTTCAGCTGTTTAGCACAGTCTCGTGGCACTTCGTGAAATACTCCTGAGATGTAATCTGTTGAAAAAAATAGACCTATACCCTCTTAAAAACAACAGCTTTCACACATTCACTTAAGACTTTGCATTATTTAGAGCATTTCCCTCCAAATTTATGTAATATCCTGTAATGTCCAATGGGTTTCACCAAGAAGAATGTCTTCCTGATGAAACCACTTAGCAATTACAGAAATTATACCCAAAGAAATCACCCTAATATACATAAATGTAAACTTGTGCATCAGTTGCTGCAACTCTAATATATTATTTTTGTATTGCTTTTGTTCATTTTGCCATTTTTTCTTGACTTGTGTCATAATTTCACCCTCTAAATGATTTACTGTTTACTTCAAAGAAGGAGCTGAGCATGATTACAGGGGTTAAAGAAAAGAAAGGCTGTCCTCCTACACTTCCCTTTTTTCCCTCCATACCAACACAATGAGTCACAGCGGTAGGAAGTATCGAGAAACCTACCGGTTTGAACTGGAGTGGAGCGGAAAGGAGGGGCAGGGTGAGCACGGAGATCTTACAGAGAGAGAAGAGTGGAGGAAAGGACAGGGTAGGGTAAAGAAGGGAAAAAAAGGGAAGACAAGCATTCAGTGGGAGATTCCCCGGCTGTATCAGAGCGGAAGCAGAAGACCAAGTCAGGATTTCTCAACAAATTTTGGTCAATAGTGACGTTTCAACCGGAAAGAAATCTTACTAAGTAGATTTCAATATCACGCGATGGGTCAGCGTTAGGGTGAAGAAGCATCATGAAAGGGAAAGTCCTTAATACTTCTTTTATTGCAAAAGGTGTCTTCAACACCAGCAGTATAAAACAAAAGTAGTTCTCTATGTGGAGAGCTTGGGAGAGTTATATCATCAAGTAAACCTAAAAGGGGCCAGACACCAAAGAGGTTAATAATTCTTTCAGAAAATACTACTTGTGAAATGATACAAATACATCAGGACCAGTGATGGGAATAACGGCGTTACAAGTAACGGCGTTACAAGTAACGGCGTTACAAGTAACGGCGTTACTAACGGCGTTACTTTTTTCAGTAACGAGTAATCTAACTAATTACTATTGCTATTTTTCAACAAACAGACGGTTGCAGCTGTGTTCAGCTTACCGCATTTTATATCAGTTGCCGGAAGTAGCTGTAAGTAATCTGGGCGCTACAGCTTTAAGCAGCTGCGCGCGCTCCCGTGGACGGCAATCACTTTCTGCCTGATGATCACTTGTTGGCACAACACCTGGAGCTAAGGGGGCAAAACAATCGCATGAGTGCTGCTGTTTGACTGAGAAAAATATAGCAGTCTTGGTAACCCAATCACATGACCACTTCAAGATGACAAAGCAACAAGGTGATATTTACCAGTTTTTGAATTGTGTCAATAGGCCACGTAAAACCAGAGTCATGATAAACAATATATATTTATATATATTTATATATATTTTTCCTCAATAATTTCATCACGTTTACTGTCTAAGGACAGCGCTAGCAAGCACTCTCTGCTTATGACCAAAAAATTAAAAAACAAAACAAAAACCAGCCCGTTTGTGTTGATGGAAAAATGCGCCATGTCGACCAATCAAAAAATGATATGGCAACATGACATTCGGTTGTTTAGGAAGACGGGGAAGTTTTAGGAGTGACGACGAGAGAGAGGGAGAGCAGAAAAAGAGAGAGAGCGAGTTTTGAGATTTGTGACGTTTAGCGTGTTTGTAGTGTGTTAATGTGTTGTCTTGTGTAGTGTTGTGTGTTGTGTTGTGTGTCAGAACAATAAGGTGACTGCTGTCTCCAGGTAGAAACAGGAGTGATACACCTGCTGCTGTCAGACCTGCAGGTATCAGGCTGTGATGTTCTCCTTTATAATGGACAGAAATATTTAGAGTGCGGCATCTTATTGAATGCAGAACACCTGATTGGGGTAAAAGGTAAATGGCTGCAAATAACTTTGTTGTTTGCAAAACTTGTGCCTATGATTTTAAAATTGACAATTTATATTTGAATTAAATTTATGAAATATGATGATGATTAAACATGTTTGTGGTTGTTACAGTAAAAAATATAACTTTTTCTACTCGGATTTTATGTTTTTTGTCTGATTTTAGATCAATTGTGTTAATATAGTATGTCAAAATAAAAACATGACTGTAAATTAGGACACGTTAGGTTGTGCTGAAAAGAATGACACCAAACAAGGCAAATAAACAGTTTTTAAAGGTGAAACGTAGAGGAAACATCAAAAGTAGTTAAAAATGGCCAATTATAACCTGGACCCCAGAGGGTTAAACTTTTTTTAAAAATAACACAATAGTTACTTTTCAAGTAGTTAATTACTTTTAGAATCTTGTAACTCAGTTACTGACTCAGTTACTTTAAGAAGTAACTAGTAATTATAACTAATTACTTTTTCAAAGTAACTTGCCCAACACTAATCAGGACACATTTTTGTCTTATAATTATTTACCTTTTCCCTTTCTAAGAACATGCTAAAGTACACATACTTTCATTACAGTGTTTTGTTCAATGATGTTATGATGGGAGTTGGCTGTAGGGGTGTATTAGGTGGGGTGGCAGCGGCCCTGGCATGCCCGGGCCCTATTTGTATTAAAAATGGATTAATGGGTGCCTGGAGCCCTCAGTGGTGTATACGTGCTCTCTGCATGATTGCTTGCATGACATCTAGGGGGTTAGGGATGGCAAGGTCTGTAATTCCATTCACTTGCGTGTCACAGATAATTTGCTATTGGAGGGAGTTAACGTACTATGAATGGGGGACAATAGAGGAGAGTGGGTTGCAAATTACTTCCACAGCAGAGAAGGTGTGGAGCAACACAAAGTGTTCACAGTGAGTCTTTGTTCACAGGTTTTTTGTCAGGGTTTATGTCACTGCACAACCTTTGTCGTGATCAAGGCTCAGTTTATTGTCCAGAGTGACCCACAGGCATTCAAAGCACTCACCTGTAAATGTCACAGGTATAAGAAACACTCAGCTATAAATAGTTACTGATGCAAGTAAGGCCTCCATAATTATTTCTAGTTATATTTAGCTGCAGGTAAAAAAAAACAGAAAAAAGATAAACTGTATTCTTAATTATATTTTGATGATAATGTATGTTTTACTAGGTGATATTTATTATGTTTAACAAGTACATTTGACCCTGCTGCATTAAGAATAATACAGCAGATCCCACACGTGGGAAATTTGTTGTGTCGCAGCAGAAAGTGGACAATACAAAGTTACAGCAGCAAAAATAAGGAAAACTAGAATAAGAGCAAAAGAATAACATACTATATAAAATAGAATAAAGTACTATATACAGTAGAATGTGTGTGGTCAATTTTGTTGAGGAGTCTGACAGCAGATGGAAGGAAAAACCTGCGGAGTCTCTCTGTCCCACATCGTGGGTGCTGCAACCTGCCGCTGAAGGAGCTGCTCAGTTCTCTTCTGTCTTCTGCATTGGGTGGGAGATGCTGTCCAGCAGGGATGACAGCACAGAGTGTATTTATGTACAAAGACCAAATATCTTCACCGAGGCTGAAAACTATCCCGACACTATCCCCAAAAGTTGATTCTGTTCATCTGGACGCGGCGTTTTCAGTGGGAGAAACGTTTCGTCCCTCATCCAAGTGACTTCTTCAGTCTCAGCTTCCTGCAGACATCCTGACACTATGCTCTGAACTGAATCCTGATTCGTTTGTGATATTTTCTGGAGAACATCAAGATAATTTCTCACAATTTTCCTTCTTTCAATTTTTACTTTTGTAAAGATATGATCCAAAATAACTAATACCAGGCTAACTCACAATGATAGAGCTTACTCTAAAATTTCTGGAAGAAAAATTAAATCCAAAAAGTATTTTTCTTTTCTTCTTTCTGCTGGAAATCTCTGTCATTGTTAGTTAAAACTTTTACTGTTTTATGCATGATGATATTGTATTCTTAAGCAGCAATCCTTCATGTTGAGTAACCGCTCCTTTAAATCCTTCGTTTATTTTTAAAGCTCATAACTAAGCTGCATAAATCCAAGATTAGAAAACAATTTGAGGTATTTCCGAGGTGGGGAACACCCACGGTTCATCTGACAGGCCTCTGGAAGTATGACTCTGCACTTAAATGCAGCTCCACCTGGTTGAGGTGGGGCTGCAGGGTGCAGAATCATACATCGGACACCTCTACTTGCTAATTTGATATTTTTCCCACACCTCCCACTTTCTCACCAATATCATTTGACAGTGTAACTGACCAGTCAGGCAAGAGATTTAATCTGCACCCCCATTCAATCTGAAATGTCACCATCATACCTCAGTCATGAGTGTAGCAATGCTGCACGTTCTGTGCCACCATGACGGTGCGGCGGCATTTATGAAACAACAAAAGAGGGTGCAGCCTGATGTCATTCAGTGCAACACACCTGAACGCAACAGCGACTGGTTTCACAGGATTACAGCAACATTAATGTTAATGTGCCTCCAATTTAACAACATGAGGGACAGAATTGTCTCAGTATTGCGTCACTGCACTGACACCAAAGGACAGCTTGGGTGTGTCTGCGAGATTCTAGCAGCTATGACATAAGCGCAGCATTCGATGCAGCAGGAATTAGAATGAGCTTGGAATACCTATTCCACCTCTCCCACTTCTTCATGCAGGCTTTATCACCCTCTCAAACATGCTTGGTCTTGATATCTGCCAAAGCATCTTGTTTTGGACCGGGATGCACAATTATACATTGTTAGATACTGAAAACTGAGTAACAACAACAGTAGGGTATACCTAGCAACATGGTTATGAATCCTGAAACTTGAGCTTCGTGCATCTGAATATCCCATGTGGGTTGCACAAGAGAGTCACGCCTCTTGGAATTTAAAAAAAGAAAAGAAAAAAAGGACATTACGTCTCCTTAAAGAAATATCGCTCTAACGGTGTTTCCCACATTTAAAATATCATATTTGAGTCTTATATGATCAATAATAATGTAATATTGAAGCAAAGCCCCGTGGCCTTTAATTCACACAAAAGAGTAGAAATGTGCTGTATAAAAATATCAGTCATGTGATTCACGGCACATGACTCTTTTTTTGTCTTCCTCACACAGTTCAGCTCTGTGATCTTCCTCCAGGAAAACTTGTCAGAAATGTATCCACATTTAGAAAAGAGGAATGTTTCATTGTTAATTGTATTTAATTCAAAGTTGTTACAAAATATACTGCATGTTACCTTGAAGTAACATTGTATCTTTATTAATTTCCTCTGTATAATTTTGTTATTGTATGTATATTTTTACTTAGGTCAGAAACATAAGAGTTAGGGATGGGAACTGACAACTGTGCCAGTTTAGAGCTTTTCTCAATTGCTCAGGTGAATCATGCATTTCTAGGTGGTTCGATTCCTTTATCCTGCCATATCTTTCTTGTGGAGTTGCAGTTCCAAAAGCATGACGTCAGACTGATGCATCTTTTCACTCACCTGAGTCACATCCGAGCCTTTTATCTGCTCCATTTCTTTCCGGTTTTCAGCCATAAAATTTTTCATGTTTCAAGTTCAGAGATATGAAAAACCTGTACAGACTTTCTTTTCTTCCACAGAGAAGTGACCAGAATTTGATAACAAAGGTACAAAGAAGATAACATGCATTAAATACAAAATTTAAAAAACACACTGTTATCAATAGAATCATTACAAAACCCTAACATCATAATATCCATACTATCCCTACAAGTCATATGATAATGTTAGCTGTAAAATGTCCATGCTAATGTACAGTCTACTGCAGTAGGGTATAGTACCAAAATTGGTCACGTCTTCTTTAAAACCTCATGTTAAAATGCATGTGTTTAACACGTAGAACAAAAAATGACTTTGGTCCATCCATCCGACCAGTTCAGTTCAATTTAATTCAATGAAATTTTATTTATAAAAGATTAAGAACAAACTTTATTATCCCACATGGGAAATTTGTTTTGGACAAGCTGTGCTAAGCAGTATTTGCATAATAAAGCAATGCCAAAAATCAATCAATAAATAAGTTAATTAATTAATAAAAAAATTGTTTCCCATAATAAAACTCAATTTTTAAAAATTGTGATAAATCCTTTTTTTTTTAAAGTGCCATATGAGGGGAGGAAGACAGGACAAAAGATAGACTAGAGAGTGTATAAATACAGTGATTGAAAAAAGGTGAAGAAATATTCAGTGCATCATGGGAAGCAATTAGCAGCCCAGGCCTATTGAAGCATAACTAACGGAGGATTCAGTGTCTCTTGATCCAGCCCTAACTATATTCTTTATCAAAAAGGAAACTTTAAGCCTAATCTTAAATGAAGAGAGGGTGTCTGTCTCCCAAATCCAAACTGGGAGCTGAGTCCACAGAAGAAGGGCCTAAAATCTGAAGGCTCTGCCTCCCATTCTACTCTTAAACACCCTAGGAACCACAAGGAAGCGAACAGTCTTAGAGCGAAGAGCTCTAAGGTCTTTAATATAACAAAAGTCATAGGATGAGTTTATTTAAGACCTTGTATGTGAGGAGAATGATTTTAAATGTGATTCTGGGTTTAACAGGGAGCCAGTGAAGAGAAGGAAATATGATGAATCCAGACATCTTTTTTATTGTCACTTATCCAATCCAGAGAGTTAAAGCCTCTCACAAATGTCATAGGTCAAAGGACACAATACACCCTGAACAGGTCGCCAGTCTATCCATGCCTCACATCATCATTTAACCTTTGAACTGTGGCAGGAAGCTGGAGTGCTCGGAGACTAACCCTCTCTGCACAGGAGGAACAAACTGTGCGCACTTAGTTTGTTTCTTAGCAGATATGTGTCTTGCTAAACAAGTTTGCTAGTATTAGCTCCAAAAAAGCAGTGGTGAAAACGCCAACACTGACGTTAACATTTTCTCAGAGCAGTGGGGAGCACTACAGTGTTTCTGTCATATGGCAGCACCTATTGTAAGGAGAAAAGTGCTGAAATGTGACTCGCTGATCTTGCTATGGCTATGACAACATTATTCAGTTCATTGTTATGTAAAATATGTTTATACTATTTAAGGTATTCATTGCAATGGGTGGTTCCACACTGCAATCTCTAATCTTGCAAGGTAAGAGAGGAGCTTCCCTCTGTAATGGAAAGACACTTTGAAATAAAGACGGCTGCAACTCTTCCTTCTCTTTTTTTTGACCTCCAGCGCACCTTTAGCGAACAAAGAAAAGCACAAATGGAAACAGGAATAAAATAAAATCTTTTGAACAAGTGTCTATTTGTGAATCACTGTATTATTTCATTTATTTGTTTCTGTTTATTTATGTTTTGAACTATCATAATATTTTCTCCAAACTTCTGATGATAGTAGAATTTGGATTTGAATCCAAAATATGACTATCCAATAAAACCAGTAAATGTGTATTTGTATCAGACATCATTTGGGTTCATTGCAATTTCAGAACAAATTCTTCGTATTATTATTATTATTAGTAGTAGTAGTAGTAGTATAAACCTCTATTACAAATGTATTTTTTACCTGTCATTATAAATTTGCCACTGTATCGATTTGATTTATAAAATAAGCCAAATAAACGATTAATTTTACAGTCATATGTGTATGTTTTGCCACCATCATGGCTCTCGCCAATGAACTATTTTTAGACATGCTGTAACTGTCATGTGCTAAAACGACTTTCTGTAAACACAATGAAGATTTCTATCCTTCATGGTAGACTATTTGTGAAATTTCAAGAACTTTGCTCCTCTGAAAAAGCATCACTCAGAGGAATGTTGGCAGTGACTCAGAGAGACGATCAGACATGTAGAGCACCATAAACTCAGTGACTGAAGGGTCACACATTCAGCTTTGGATTCACTGTAAAATGTGAAGCTGGAGATGATTTCATTCACCAGCAACAGCAGACAGCTGAATGGAAAAGTTCAAAGGTTTAAAACCACAACATTTGGAAATCCGGAGGATGTCATTTAAAGTTGTGTCAGAAATAATTCCCCCCAAGTTATTAGTGAATATTTCGTAATAGAAATGACCAGGTTTTCCTATTGACAAGGGTGTCACATTTGATACATGGGTTTTTGAGATCCTAACCTACTTATATGTTTTGTTTTGTTTTTTGCAGTTATTTAATTTTTTTATATGACTGTCCTTGATTATTTTACTATCTTGTGTATTTTAAAATTTAAAAAAACTGACAGTGTAAGAGTCAAGGCAGGGATTACTGTCATAGAGCTTTGAAATTATTTAAACTAAGAAGGAAGAATCGTAGTAAAATACACGTTTAGAAGTTGAAATGTTGAAATGTAAATCTGTAAATAACAATTTGTAATACCTTTATATTATCTTCTACATTTCAAGTTAAGATTTAAAGCTCGGCTTAAATTTTGTCAGATTTATTTTTAACGTAAGTGACCTCTTGGGGGATTTTAAGGGTTCCAAGGAAGACAAGTAACTCGCTTAAACTGACATTATTATTGCATGTTTGCCGGAGTCAGCAAGCTGAAGGCAAATTTGGATCTTACTGGAATCAGATCAGAGACATAACATCAGAAGTGGTGGGAAGCTTCGGAAATTCAGGAGACAGGAGGATAAAAACAAGCTCAGACATATCTGATGTTCAGTTCAAAGAACTCAATGAAACAGAAAAACTCTTTGGTGCAGTTCTTGGAAGCAAACGTGGGATGGGTTTCATCAGCAGGCAGGTTTCTTTCAAAATGAAACTACAGTTCAGATCAGACTCAGATCCATCTGTTCATTCACTTTCTACCGCTTTATGGACACACCCTGAACAGGTTGCCAGTCTGCCACAGGGCCAACAAAGAGAGACAGAGTCCTGCAGGAATGTGGGTTACTCGGTTTTGCCAAGAGAAGAGTATAGAATAGCCTGCCAGTCAGCAATTAACATATAACCACTCCAAGGTTCACCCGGTACTATTTGAATGCTTTACAAAGCATTTCAAACAAACACTTAAAAGTACGATATGCACAAAAATGCTAAAAGTTGAGTAAAAGTTAAGAGAAGGATATTGTATGTTAGCATCGACTGCTATTTTAAGGTTAGCTAGCTATTTAGCTTAACTGTGCTCAAACTCAGAACTTCTCAAATAAAAATAATCTTTCTAAAAACTCCAAGTTTCAAATGTTTCCACAAAGCTGACATATTTTCATTACATTAAGCTAAGCTAGTAACGAATACTTACTGTAGGGTCTGAGAGTATTCCAGGCGAAGAAAGACCGCCACCTTCCCGCCACTAGTATTTCATGTTGCTGAACAGAATTTGATTCATTTTCCACCACGTGGATTTAAACTTGTTTCATTTTATAGTAAAATTAAAAATGATGAAAATTATGAGTGTTAGGGTGTGAAAATGACCAATAACTGGATATTTATTTCATTCAGTTTAAATAGTTAGAATATAATAGTTACTGTATAATTTAGTTGACTAAAAACAGGCCAATACATAAATACTGAACTGCTTTTTAGGTCCTGCTGTTGCTAGATTTTAAAAATAACACACAAAATGTGTAACTGTGTAACATATCAAGTGTGTTGAGCTTTTTACGCATTTTAAATATTTACACTGTTTTTTTGCACATGATATGTTAAATTAACTCATTAATAATTAAGTAACACATGTTTTGTGTCATTTTTTAAACATCCTTTCTAAGAGTGCATGCGTCTGCATGTATCTCCTTAGCTAACCCGAACCACACTTTGTACAAACATTGATAATTTATTCTTATGAGTTCTGTATTTTAATTTTATCATCTCCCTGCAAAGGTAATATTTTATTTTCCATTTGTTTTAGCACTGCAGGGTCACATAATGACACACATTTTCTAATTGTGTTCTTTACCATTTTATCTCTCTTCACACGTGTGGATCTTATTATAGTGTAAGAATAACAAAGTTATTTGGCCTTTCGTGTCTGATGAATGTTTTGGATGTTTTTTATTTACCCTTTTTTGACATTTTGACAGTCCTCTGTTACATTTGTCTCTGATCTACTCAACAGCCTAGAAAATGTTTAAACCAAGCAGTCTGCCATGGCCTGTGTCTAGGGACCGAGGGCTCATGTATTTCTGTAGTTATGTTTATGTTCCATGTGCAGTGCTTTGGTTGCTCTCTCTCCTTTTTCCTCTTGTCTCCCTGTGTGTGTTCATTTACGTTTGTACTCCTGGATGTTTTGGGTTGCAGAGGGATTGCAACCTCTGTGTTCCTGCGCTGGAAGCTGCCACACCTGCCGCTCATCAGCCATCGTCAGCTGCAGCTGATGGCCTCGTTTAGAGCGCCCTATTTAAGAGTGTGGACTCATCACCCACTCAAAATTATGATTATGCAAAAGTTTTGAACTTTTGTTTGAACTTATTGTTTGTTTGTTTTTTTGGTTTCTAATCCATCACATTGTTTTATGGATCGTCTTATGCTTTTGATGTTAACTGATGTTATTAAGCCACATGCTTCATGTGTGACAGCAGCCAACTGGAACGTGTCCAGATAGCTTTTGTCTGATCTCCTACTCTTCCTCCACTCTGCTTCTGTTTTTCTGAATGAATCACAATAAGTTTGTTTTCACGAGGATAAGAGTGTGTCGTAATTCAGTCAATGAAACCACAGGAAGCGCTCATGCATCCGTTAGTGACGACTACTGCTCGGAGTCTCCTGGCTGATAACCCAAAAATAAGCACTCTGTCCTCCTCCTTGTTTTTATCAGGAGATATGGGGATGACTAAACAGTTGTTGTTTTTTTAAATAGACACTTTAGATTGTGGGTGGCTGCATCTTGGAAAATCCAAAGGTGAATGTAATCATGTTTTTTGTGTCTCACTTTTGAAGTTGGGATTTTGTTTTATTGAAAGATACTCAACAATGTTTAAAAAAAAATCATTAATCTTCAGTTATTTGGAGTAAGCTGAATTTAATTGAAAGTAAGCAGTAGAGTAAATTAATCAGGTCGCCATGAATGAATCAGTGTTTAATTTCCACTTGCATCTCCATTAAGGCAAATAAAACACTGGTTTCATGCGTTTCCTCTTCTAACACTGACATAGCTTCAACATATAGGCAGTATCCTGTTGTCTTTGGCTGATCTGATTGCTGAGGTTTCTGTTAATATTATGGAGTCTTACCTCACAATATAAAGCGCCTTGAGGGATAACATAAAAAACTGACTTATAACTCGCTGAAATTGAAGGCTTCTTTTGAATCAGCTGTTGGGTAATCTGTGACAATTGGGTTTTTCCTGCGTGCTTAGTTAGACTGGCATATTGGGAACTTAAAGACTGGGTTAATGTATTGGCGTCTTAAGATGTGCAAACTTCACTACTGGGATTGCTGCTGCCATCAGGATGTTTCTGGGAAAGTTTGTGGTTGATGCATGTCAAAGTTCAATTCAAATGTATTTATATAGCACAGCAGTCACTTTAAGGCGCTTTATATTTTAAGGTAGCAACCTTACAATAGTAAAAAGTACACATAAGTACCGTCAATACTTCTCTCATTTAGTGTTTTAATGATATAGATGACCAATTTAAATAGCTGTGTTTGCGCTGATGTGACTGAATTAAAAGAGCAGGGTCCACTTGAGTCCAAATAATTTTAATTTTATCATTAGCGTGAACATATCCATATACACAAATTGGTTCCAGGACTTGTAGACAGATAACATTTAGCATAGATTTGTATTTCAAGCTGCTATGATTCCCAAGTGGGCTTTTTTTTATGTAGAAAAAGTACAACGAGTGAAAACAAAACAAATCGGTGCACTTAAGAAGAAAAAGTCAAACCCAGGCGCAAAAAATAAATGTCCGAAGAAGATATGACCAATATTCTGCTAGACCAGCATTGCCACACATCTGCTAAAGGAAGGCAACAAACTGAAAGGACAGCGTGTGCATAAAAGTAACATGCAAGCAGAATTAGACAAAACATCTCGTATTCCTCCTCGGATGGTGTCTATTTATTCAAACACTTTTAGGTTCATACACCATTTTACTGAAAAACTGGATTTTTTTTACTGTACCTTTAGCGAGAACATTTGTTCCTCTCCAGCATGAATTCTGCCTTTGTGCGAGGACCAGAAACAAGGACAAGAACTGTGTCAGTCGACAGCGAGCTGGACTGTGACCATCTGTTAGATAACCTGACGAGCATAACACCAGCATGTGTACATACTTAACAAGTTTCTAATGTTGTTGTTAAACAGAGCTCAACTAACTTTGTTTCCTTTCCTTTCTTGTAATGTTTTTTTTATTCATTGTAGTTCATGTATGAGCAAAAGAAAGTTTAAAAAGTGCAAAACTAATTTTGTTCTGTGAAAAATTACCTTCTAATTAAAACTTTTTGTATTAATTAATTTAATTGATAATTGTTTTATTTCTGATTCTGACCTTTAATGAAGTGATGTGAAAATGCCTATATAAACTTAATTTTCCCAAGCTGTCGCAATTATAAACGGACTCATACATTAAAAATAGCTGTTAAGGAATTTTTTTTGGGCTAACAAGATGGTGATAAGAATAAGATACACAACAAGCCAAAATGCAGTAAATATGAATTTGCCTTAGAAAGTACAGGAAACATGCCCATCAGTCTTATCTGTGGAAACTGTGAGCGTTTCCTGTCTGCAGCTGTGAGACCGAGCTGAGGCCATTAGCATGACTTGCACTGGATGGACTCTTAAATTTGAGGGGGAGGAGTAAACTCATGATGAAACAAACAAGTAATGACGATAATGTTTTACTGCATGGAGGACCGAGTTGCTCCTACAGCCAGATTTGGGAAAGTTTACATGCGTGAGTCAGAGCAAGTAAATGTTTAGACAGTAAGATGAAAGCGGCTCTGCTAAGTTGTGGTTATTAACAGCTGTTTGGCATTTCCTGCTCGCTGTGGATGAGTTAGAGGAGTTTCTGTCATCACCTGGACTCCGGTTTCAGTCCGTCTCTTGCCTATGGGTCCAAGAAAATATGAGGAAGCTGTTATTTCGTAACTGTAGAGCAGGGGTAGAGCAGACCAGCTACTGATTGGAAGGTTGGTGGTTCGATCCTTGACTTCCCCAGTCTGCATGTAAGCTACTAACCCCAAGTGGCTCTCCGATGCGTTCATCTGTGTGTGAATGTTGGTTAGATTGCACTTGAGTTTACAAGTGCATGTATGAGTGGGTGTAAATGGTGAATGAGGCATGTTGTATACAGCGCTTTGAGTACTCCAGGAGAGTAGAAAAGCTCTATACAAGAATCAGTCCATTTACCACTCTTACAAGTAGATATATGGTAGTGCAAGACAAAACACAATATCAAAATTGCAATATTAAATACACATATAACATTGCAACAGCAACAAATGTTGGAATTGTAGTTAAACATAAATTCCCATAAAAGAAGCTGCAGAAGCATTGAAATACAGGAAGCTGTTTCCTCACACGTCAAATCATGAGGGCATGTCCAAAACAAAATAACAACTTTCTATCAAAAACACGACTGAATGTTTTCCTAATCAAATGT
Organism: Neolamprologus brichardi; assembly: GCF_056152115.1. NCBI lineage: Eukaryota > Metazoa > Chordata > Actinopteri > Cichliformes > Cichlidae > Neolamprologus > Neolamprologus brichardi. The sequence goes on from NC_142115.1 coordinate 32,876,479, forward strand.
ACATTTTTGGACTAGGCCCTGAGAGACCCATTCATCATATATCGGCTTGCATTGAGACAAGAAGTCATAGAAAGACCCTCCATAAATCACACCCTGCTTTATCCTCCTTCACATCATCAGGAAATCATACACTTCTATCTTGTACAGCCAGAAGAGTCATCGATCAGTTTTTGCACCCGAGTCACAAAATCAGTGATTTTTAGTGATATGTTGGATTGAATTTTTTTTTTTACTCATAAATAAGAACAAGCAGATTTATGTTGGAAATGAAACAATTCACATAGACTAGGAAGCTCATGAATGTGAGACTAAGAGGTCCCTCCTTACTCTGCGTGTCATCAGGATGAGCTTCACTATGAGGAAACTGTGAATAATGTGGGGTTTTTTTGTCACTCATAACAGTGAATACTTCCTCTGAATAAGAATTTACATCATTACATGGTTTGTTTTGGGATTTAAGCATTTAAATATGTATTACCTTGTTAATATGAACTGGGTGGAAATATAATCAATTTAATGGTAAAGACCAAAAGAGGGGAGAATTTAGTTTCTAGTTTATTAAGAATTTGATCAGAAAAAAAAAACGTTCACAGTCATTGTCACACATTGTGACATATTTACAGAGACAAAACCATGTCTACGTAACAAACTTTTGTTACGTAGACATTACATTTAATATTTAATATATTATATTATAAATGCATGACTGCAAGGTTTAAGTATAAGGTTAAGAGAATTCACCTTAATGCAAGCGAATGTCCCCTGAAGTGACAGAAACAGGATAATGTGTGAGTGTGTGGCGGATTCCCCTCTAATTGCCATCTTTGTTGTAGTGTACACAGCTCTTACGTCACGCCACACTGAGGGAGCTCTTGTCAACACCGGGTGACCCACAGGGAGGAAGTGATGTGTGAAGTAATGCAAAACACGAGTTTAAGGAAAATAATGAAAAACAAGCAGCAGCTCCCCCAGCTGGATGTGCTGCTTAAAACAAAGACAAGCAGAGAATAAAACTTAACCTACAGACGATTTTTGTATCCATAAGTTATAAAGACCTAAAAAAAATGTTGTATTCTTTAATAAATTACTCAACAAAAAAGCTCAGAATAACATTAAACTATTGGCTGACAATTAAATGTTTATATGGAAGTTTTGTTATGCAAAGATGATGAAAAAACGTAATGTCCTAGCTCCCCAATGTGCTGGATTTAGTGTAAATTATGTTTTTTTTATGGAAACATGCATCATATGCCTGCGAGCACATGATACACAGATTTTTACCAATTATATATTTATTTTCGTTAAGAAACATTTCAACAAAAATCTTTCTAACTGTATTTTTAACTCATTTTTTCCATTGTGTGTTTCTCTTTCCTGCTTCATGATATGTGTGCACATTTGACCTTTTCTGTGTGTATTGTTCAAGATTGAATAGAATATTGTCCAATGAGAGGCTTCCACTTGTAACAATGTAACAATTGTAACAATTTTAAAAGTTTAGTACATTTGCTGATGCTGATAAGCAGGCCTCTGCTTCCACCTGCTGGCTAAAAGACACACACACACACACACACACACACACACACACACACACACACAGTGGTTTTAGAATAACTGCATATGTTGTTAAAATACAGTCCTTATGTAGGTAACAACTTACTTTGCACGTTTAACATAAAAACGATTCAACTTTGTTTTTTAAGTGCTACAAAGTTGTGAGGCACAGGTGCGTCACAGAGTCCACTCAGATATAAAAATGCTTCTGTGAACGGAGATGGGGGCAAGAACGGTCAAGATTCTCACAGCTTCACAGCTTGAGGTATGAAGCTGTTGACGAACCGCAAGGTTTTTGGTTTTGGTTCGTCTTCTATATCTTATCCCTGATGGTAGGAAGGAAAACAGGCTATAATAAGGGTGCGAGGGTGTCCTGGATGATGATGGAAGCCCTGCAGATGTAGTGGTGGTTAAAGATTTCTAGCATGGAAGTAAGGGTGGCAACAATGATCTTTGCTGTTCTCACAAGACTGTCTAGATATTTCTTTTCAGACATTGTAATGGTTTCAAACCACACAGCATTTGAGTTGATTATTAAACTGGGAACAGGATCCATGATGATCAAAGCCGATGGTCTTCTGGGCTGTGTCATCATCAGCACAGCACAGAAGGTCCTCGGCGGTGCACTCCTGTCCTTACAGGAGCTCTGCAACAGCAAAGCCCACAGTATCCTGAAGGCAACATCCCACAGCACATCCCCTGTTTCAGCTGTTACCCTCATGAAGGCAGTACAAGACCATAAAAGCCAAAACAGTCAGACTGAAAAAAAGCACACAATCCACGGTTGGTGCAATTATAAATAAAATGATAAAACAACTGAATACAATAAGTAAACAATGGTATGTCCCCTTTCACTAAACCGTTCAACATCGGGCTAATAGCTTATATTAACTTCAAAAATCCAGGTGCATTAGTAAAATGCTCCCGATTAAGAACGACTTCCAAGAATATTAGAGCATATTTGAGACTTTTGAAAGTTTAAAATCGGGGTGTTTATCAGCAAAAGTCTTGCAACTACCAGTCTGAATATTAAATCCAAATGAACAGAAAAGTAAACGTTTTTAAGGTGAAGATTGTTAAATTATTAATTATCCTTTATTTAGTGTAAACTAAAATGTTTTCTTCAAACAGTAAGTCCAGCAATGTTCAAGTAAATGTAACTAGGGGAGGAAAACCATGAAGTACTTATAATCTAATGCATGTCATGTGGTAATTTAAGGCAGTTTTTTAACTGGTTCCTGAACTTCATTTGTTTTCAAGCGTTTAAAAATCAATAAATCAAATGAATGAATCTGTAAGGTTTTTAATGTGCGACTAAACAGTGAACTAAGCGTAATTTAGCGACATTCAGTAGCCATTGTGCCGCTAAATATGGCGCTATTCAACAGCAACTAGCTGAAAGTGCAGCTCTGTGTAAGTAGTATGATAATAACACGTTGCACTTTACATCACGTTGATGTAAAAGCCCTATCTTCCCTCCGTAGTCCCCTTCATAGGGCTCTTGTGCGCATGTCCTCCAGGCTCAGATGTCAGACACTCAGGGGGCTCATTGCCTTCCTCCTCCTCCTCCTCCTCCGCCTCTTCGGAAACGGGATGTGATGTAAATACACAGAAACTTTTTTTCTGTCCCTCTCTCCTTGGCGTATGTCTTCTTCTTTCAACAAACTGCTGCGTTAAAAGTAGAATAAGAGCAAAAGAAGTAAAGTAAAAAGTCGCGTAAGTGAAGCATCGGGGAGGTAAAGGCACCGTTAGTTTTGTCCACCATGATCCTGTGAGCTCCTACGTCTGTCTCCGACAACAAACTCAAGAGGAGCCGGACTGCACTCCGAGAAAAACGAATCGAAGCGGAGAGAGGCTCGCTGCTGGTGTGGACCCGGAGGGAAACTGCGGACAGGTAAACCAGCTGACACTTTCTGTGGGTTTGAAAGGACAGAGCGGAGGATCCACGCTGCGTGAAAACTCGTGATGATGAAAGTGCATGATGGTAACAGGGCAGAAATCAGATTCTTTACATCGAGGCCTAGATGAGATGGGACATCATATCTCTTCTTTGTTGTATTGAGAAAGATGCAGGAAAAATAATCAAGACATGAACATGCAACCAGCTGCAAATAGATATTTACTCATTTACCGTCCGAACAAGAGACATGTCAGAAAACAAAGGTGCGATTAGGTTTGCAGAGAGGAGGAGTTTCAAAATCCTGGGAATACTGTAGAAAAATGTGTAGGAAATAAAATAGTCAGTGAATTACTGTTAATCTTTTAGGACATAAAGGCAAAACTAAACTGTTTAACGTAAAACTTGAAGATGAAAAGTACGATATTGGAAAAAGCCCACAAGGTTAGATGTTTTAGTTCAGTTGGTCATGATGTGTTTCAAGTTTCAAGGTATAGAAATGTTTTTTTTCCCTAAAAGAGAAGGTGATAGAAGTGTAGTTCCTGTTTCACAATCATCCCTCTTCCAGATTATGTTTAACACCATGCGCTGTAGGGGGGCTCGATTGTTGTCTTCTGATGTAGTTAGATACTTACTCATTACATCTTTTTATATTGTTGCATTTTCAAATATTCACAATGATTTGACAACAGGTTGCTTCACACATACTGAAGGAGTTTTAACCTGGATGATGACTGATGACTTCTTTAGTGATAGCTTTTTTTAAACAAACAAACTTCATGGCTCACTTGTAGATTCGTGTTCGGACCTCATCTGGTTCTAGATGTTTATAAATTGTACTAGCACACTCTATAGGGGTGAGGGGACCCCAGGGCTAAAATATGTTACTGGTCTAATGCGAAATACCAACCAGTGGTGCAAACGACTTGTTGATAGCGAAAAAAATAGCAAAAACCTTCTGGCACCAGCCTCCCTGCAGCACCAGTTAACGACTCCTTAGCCTTCAGTGGAGTAAATGGTAAAGTTCTATAGGCTGTTGATGGGGATGCACAATTTGTGTTGACTGAAATAAAGTATTGCAGGATGCAGACAAGTGCAGAACAGCTCGCTGTGCATTAGTTTGTGTTTGTATTTCTGTTGATATTATATATGCACTAGAAAAGTCCTTTAATGGCAGAAGCTGTGAAGCCTTTTAAAGGAACAATGTGTAACAGGTTTAGCACCAAAGTGAAAAGTTAATCAAAGCCAGGCATTTGCACCAAAGTGAGCATAAATCACAGTGCTTAAATACAGGAGGTCTTCTGTCTATTTTACTGTGGTTGTGTTGTTATCGTGTAAAGAGAGAGCTCATTATCATGTTTGTGTGCAAAGACATTGCATGTGTTTGCAGTTTACAGTAAGTTAATGTCACCAGTCAGACAGCACACTGAAGCAGGTACTGTTGCCGTTTAATTTAGAACAGCTTGTTAACTGCTTCAAGTGAGCGCACATAGGATTTGCCAATCAGAGAGCAGGACTTCCGGTTGCATTGTGAGAGTCCTGCGTGCAGAGGTGCGTCTACAGAACTTTGGTGTAAAAGTTCGTAGTCTGCCGTGTTATTATAAGCTTGTACAGTGTATTTGCATGCAGGTCCATGTGTGTGCGTGCTGCTGCTGACCTCTTCACCTGCAGTGGGATCGTGTTTGGTTTATTTTCATGTTCAGCACTGAGTCAGCTCACGTTACAAGGATGAACTTATGGCTCACAGCAGCAGACCTTGAAGTGCAAACCCCAGTATGTTTGTTTTCCATATCGCTATGATCATCATCAAACCTTATTTCATCTGTGGCTCAAAAGTAAACATATGCAAAAGCAGAATGCAAACATAAATGGACAAATATGACCAAAAACATGCAGGTTGTGGACAAAAATGATGATGATACTACATTTACCAAGTATTTTTGCCACTTAATGTTGAAAATGAATAAATCAAGGTCACGGTGTTCTTATTTACTGCGCTGTTATCTTATTCCTTTAACCAGGAAGAGGTCTTAATAATAAGAATCATGTTTTGTGGGTGTGTTACTGGCTCACACAGGCAGCATGTTTTTCAATGGCAGTAGGGCAGGAGAAACTGGCGCTTCCAGAGAAAACCACAGGAAGAACATGCATACTGCCCACTCAAAGGCCCTGCCCTGGTTGGTTTGAACCCAGGACCCTCTTGCTGTCAGTCGACAGTCTTAAACACTGAGTCAGCGGTGCCAGGCTCAGCACAGTGGTCAAAAGTCTTCTTGAACAATATTGACACAGTTGTAATGGAAAAAAACATGGTTTTCACATCAGTTATGGCTGTAACTTTTTTACTTTCAAATTTTTAAGTTGTTAACAGCTCTCTTTTAGTCATCCGACACATATTTTATATGTTCCCTGCCTGTAAATAATTCCAGGCTTTCATAATATCTAAGCTGTGCTATTGCCGGGGATGTTTAAGTATCTAAACTTAAGAAAGAGACATTTGAGGGTTTAGCAGAAGAACATCTGTTGACAGTTTAGTTTGATGTAGATTTAGAAATTCGATAAGCGTGAGCTTTAGATGCATTTCCCCAACAGCCGATGTTTGGAATAATAAGAGAGTACAGAATACAAGAAAGAGGAGAGCGGTGCAAGGCTGAAAATCCCCTCCACACCATGCATGAGCCGAGTCCAGAAGGATCTGGAGGTAGTTTATGAGATTTTCTCGAGCTCATCAAGATGATGTGTCCCAGTATTTTTTTTGTTTTTCAGTTTGATTTGTCCCGTTATTAAATTTGCTTGATCTCTCAGTAGTAAAGGAACCTTTCAAAAATGAGTAGATCTGGAACAAGTCCAAAAGTTAATCTGCCCTAAGCTGGGCCAAACCCCACCTCTGAAGAAGAAGAAAGAAATCCATCCATGACTTTTTGAGTAATCCTTCTAACAAACAGGCAAGTAAAAACCTATATCACCAACCTACTTTGTAGTGGAAAAATAGAGCTGTTCAGCTCACAGACACATTGCACAAGTTTCCAAAATTAGTGTCAAAATATTAACGAAGCAACTTTTTCTTTGCATTTTTTCAGGTACACTGATGCTAAACGCCTAAAACACAGACTATTTATAGATGCCTTCATTTACTGATACTAACTAAACTTTCTTTTGTGTGAAATATTCTGCTGAAAAGCTTGAAAGGGAGAAAAGTCATAAAATCGGACTCCCTTTAAAAGTCCCCAAATCAGTGTAATGATCAGCAAACCAACAAATAACCAGCAAACTGCAAAGAAGGAGACCACAAACGTTTGACACTAACGTTTAATACTCATCTTGAGCACAGCTTGGTTAGTTATGGTACTTAAAGCAAAACTCACTTCATCAGCCTGACTTACAACAAATGTTATAAATTATACAGGATTAAGTTGATCCCACTGTGAGAAAGGGATTTAAATACTGCCAGTTTGTGAGTATCTGTGACTAACAGTAAATAATACAAGTGGTTTATTTGGAAACTACTTATCGCCCGACAATGTGACGCAGTCTCTGCTTCCAGCTTCTCTAATGAGAGAACGTGCTGTTTAGATTACAGAGAACTGATATTTTAGGACACTTAGACACAAACGGAGACACTGTTTTCTGACATTTTGTAGATAAAGCGATTTCTCTAAAAAGTAATTAACAGAAGTACCCCACCCCCAAACAAAGAACAAGGTTATTTCTATCAGCCTGGAGTTGAGTCAGTGACTATCCGACCCCTGCAGGTATTTAAATGGCTTCATGTTTATGACGCGAGATGGTAAAAAGTTGATCTGTTGTTTCTTGAAGAGACTCTGAGAGCAGCCTGGAGCTACATCGAGAGAGTGATTGCACAACAGCAGGAGCTCAGTGTTTGGCTCACACTGTGAGAGCTGACACCTCAGCTCACTCACAAAGAAAAGCAATAAAAAGACGCTTCACTCTGCTCAACTTGATGATTCTTATACCAACTGTGCAGTATATTACTCTTATTAAAGAAGTATAGGTCATGTTTGAGTGTAGCAGCAGCCGAGAATATAACAAGCAGGATCCGATCTTGCGCCACTGCTGCTGTCATCATAAGCTCATGATGCCTAAACCTTCACCTTAAATCACATGATACTGAGGTGATTCGCATTTTTGGGGAGGTGGAAAAAAGTCAACTGAGACAAAGACCTGCAAAAGTTTTGTAGTCTCCACATGTAAGACTTTTTTATCTCTGTTAACTGGGAAAATATTTGGCGAGAGCCAAATTTCTCAAGAAATATTGATGTTGCGGCGTTCTTCACCGATTTAGATTTCTTTTCTAGCAGAAAGGACTCTGCAAATGTTACACCGGCCACGTTCTTTGTGACAGTGAAGTAACAGATAGCAATGTAACCTGGTGCCTCTCCAGTGAGTCTCTCCAACTCCTCCGTCTTGTACTACAGCTGGCGGCAGTCTCGGTTTTGCTCTGCAATCTTGGTGAGCTTGGCATAGAGGCATGTCTGTGCAGTGAGACCGTGGCTAGTTGTTTACCAGCAGCTGAACTTTCAAACGTATTTGTTCTCCCTTTGTATACAAAGAAACTGCTTAAATTAGTTGCCAAGTATACTCGGGTGGCTGTTAATATAGTGAAGTGTGGGAAAACACTGAGGGAGCATTGATGCAGAAGTCTGTACCTTAGCTCTGTGTAAAACTGTGACAAAAGTCAAATCTAATTGTTTCCAGGAAAAACTGTTTCTTGGTTGTCAAAAAAACACCATCTTATGAGTGCAATAGTAAACTAACCTTTATTATTCTTTGCTCTATTGTGAGTCAACAAAGGGCACCAAAAAAGAGGAAAAAAAGTACGAAAATGCAGATATTTCTTATGTACACAGCCTTATTACAAAGTAAGGATCTTAAATTGGTTTGCATTGTTTGAGTGATGAAACCTTGTGTTTTCAGTCAGACGTGAGAAGGTGTTAAGGTGTTAAAAACATTTAAATAGCAAGTCCGGGTATCTATTTTGGTCTATCTGTTGGTAATGACCATTTCCCTCTCTTTTCAACTTTTATTTCCCTTTTTTAAAGAAGATATTGGTGCTGAGCCAAAGCGATTCACATTCATGCTAAAAGATGTAGCATGTTTGCTTTTACAGTTTTGCTACAGAGAAAGAATTGATACTGTCTGAGAGTCCCCAGATGGGAAGTGTGTAGTTGGACTCTGAGTGGCAACAAGCCACTGGCGGAAAGTGCTAAAGAGAAAGCAGAGAGATGCTGCTCAGACTCTTTTATCTGCATATGCACTGATGTCTGTAAACCTTGGCGCGGTAACCTACACCGTCGATGTGTTGATAGAAAGCAGGGGATAGTCACTTTACAGCCAAATAGTCTTTGTTTTAATGCTTTGGCCTCTCTGCACTCTGAGCCTGGCTTTGAGCTGAACATTAACAAGATGACGTCAAACCATCTTCAAGAATCTCGATGAACGCTCTGGCTTTCTCATAAAGGATCATCAGACTTACAATATGCACGGCATTGGAGTCGCATCTCTTCTAAACTCTATCCAGCTCAATCTGGAGCCAATAAAGCCATCTATCTGTGGGAATCTAGGAAAAAATGGAACTTTTTATCAGATTGTATCTCGCTGAATGCTATAATATATAATATGATATATCATCCTTCGCCCAACTAAATCTTTCACAAGTTTAGAAAAAGTTATCCAAAGTAATTTAACTTCAGCTCATTAAGTTACCACATAAATTCTTCGACCTTCCCGTCAGGTATTATTACGACATTCACGTAAAGCCTTTTTATAGAAATCCCACCACAGACGCACTGAAAAACACAAACACTTACAGGAAACTTCCACAATAGTTTTTGGAGAAACGTGTGCAGATAGTAGCTGCGGTTGGAGCCGAAGGAACAGATTACAGATAAGTTTAAAGGAGCCCATGTTTAAGTGTATTGAGTTTCCACCAGCCAGGCTGCAGCCAGCAGCTCATTAAACCCTTAAGAAACCACAAGGAGGATCTGTTAGAGTGGATCTGTGCGAGGCACATGAAGAGCAGAAGAAGAACGGCCAACATGGCAGCTGCTGAGAGAAGATGATACTGACTGAAATCGTCCGTGCCTATCAGAACTTTATTAAAATTACATTTCTGTAAATTACCAAAGGGATGCTCTGGTGGTTTGTGTACTGTCTGCTCTGAGACTGAGTCTTATCTGGTTTTAAAATAACAAAAACAACTTGTCACTGCACTGTCAAATACTCTGTGTAGCTACTCTGCATTATTAGAAGTCTTATAGAAGGACTTTTCAACCGCCGACACTCCCATTCACAGCTTTTGTTCATATTTCTTGCAGTGTGGGATCCATTTCTTGCTCAATCATTTTCAAGTAACTCTCTCATAACAGTCCTTAATGGCTGGTTTAACTGTTGCTGCAAAGTACCCACATAAAAACATTGTTATTTTACAAGCTTCAATTTCCAAATGAACGACTTGCCGCTGAAAAGTTTGCTGGAGAATCATGTGAAGTCTCTAGTTACTGAATGTGTTTTGCTTCAGTTGTGGTTAATGTGGCGGTCATATTCCCACCCATTTACTTCCAGTAAGATCATTGACACCTTTGTTAGTCCTGCGGGGTGAGGAAAGGGTGAACAATCTTCAGTGATGTATCACACCCTCCTTGTGGTGACTATGACACTGATTACGATCAGGACAGACCTTTCCTGACTTCCCCTCTTCAGTCATCTTTTAAACCTTCCTATGTTGCTTTGTTAACTAAATCCAGATAATATGAGGTAAGTGTCCCTTGCATTTTGTCGAGCACGCTGATTTTAATTATTTGTAGCATCTTGTTTTTTGTAGTTGCATCTATCTGATTGTTGCCACAAACTTGATGAGAATTCTTTCTAAACTCGATATGAAACACAACCGGCATTTCTACCCCTGTTGATGTTGCATGTTTTGCAGGGATCGCATCATTTTTAGTCAGTCCGAAGCTACAGTAGTATAGTGACTTTGCCGAACTGAAGACACAGCACATCTTTAAAAAAAGTAACATAAAAGTTTTAAAAAAATGGCGTAACATTGAATCTCCTTTATTTGACCAGCACTAATCAATTAGACCAATTGTTGACGACACACCCTGAGACACCTTTTTGGATTTTGGTTTGGATTCTTGCAGCTGATTTGTGACAAGTGGGTTGGTAATTGGTTGATCTAATCTATTAGTCCAATTGATTACCATGCCATAGGCTCCTGTATTGCTCCTTAGTATCAGACAGGTAAATTAGTAGTTTGTTAGTACACTCCATTTTGGTGTATTACATCTTCTGGTAATCAAATTAAAGAATCAATACCTATACTTATGTATAAAAAAATAACTTGTTTTTGTGCATTTTTTACAATGTACTAAATCAGTGCTGCTGTACTTTTGCTAAAAGTCTATAAGATGAGTTGAACTGCACATTTATGAGTCTGCTGAGTGGATTTGACTTGTTGATTTGCAGAAGGGTTTGGTTTGAATCCAAAGATGCCCTGAATGCACTTTGGGATGTTAGCTGTTGGTTTATAGCTTTTTTGGCTCATTAAGAAATTTCTCTCCTGCCCATGCATGCAAGTCAAGCTAGTAAATATGCAGATAGGTATATTCAACAGTTAAGTCACTCTTTTTCAGTTCTCCTGAGTTTTTATTCAAGTCTTACTAGGGTTTATCCCCATAATAACCACCACCTGCTGAGCCATCACTACTCCAGAAAACAGCATCAACCATTCCTGAAAAATCCCCGTCCTGTGTAGTGAGAGATTACGTAGTTTTTAAAGAATGTCTGAAGTCTTATGTTCCGTGATAATCATCCATAAGGAGTATAGATTCTCAGGAACAACTTGACTCATTGCAGTTTCCCCCTGTTGACTGAACAGTTAAAATGAGTAAGTCAACCTACAGACTTTTTCAAATTGGTTTTTTTTTTTGTACTTGCTCACAGCTGGTTTAAAACATCAGGAAGTGGAGCTTGAAGAAGACAAGGGAACATTGTCTTGCACTCCATGAGAATAGCTACCTTAATACAAGCAATGTGTCAGTTAAACTGAAGTCAGATCTTAGATAGGCTGCGTTTTTCTTTCTTGTGACACCTTACTTTTTTGGCTTTGAATGCCGTGCTGCTACACATGGATCTGTACAAGTTTGCGACTGGTTATGTGCTGACAACACGACCTCTTTCTTTTGAAGGGTTAAGGTTGACTTGAATGGTTTATCTGTATTTATCTGAGTTCCTAACCACTTTCATGTGACTGCTAAACCTGGTTTTTAGTGTTAGGGTCAGTAAAAGCAACCGAGGAAGGGCTGTACTGGGTATGTTGAATTTGCTTGTTAGCACAGGCCCCCGGTGAGTTTTTATCACCAGTAATGGATGAAATAAAGCAAATGAATGCCAGATTTACTTCAGCACTTGAATATGCCAGTTGATCTTTAGCTCATGCAACTCTGTGGTCTGTGTAATCATCTGGTGACAGACTGGATTTACTCTGCATCTCACCAAGTGCATCCTGGGATGTCTGTAGTCCACGTGTGCTGAACGAGACCTCGTTCTGCCATCTGCCCGGACGCTCACATTAAAGTTAATTTACTCTGTGCTGTAGAATTGTGCAAACAGTAAACTGTTAGGTATCAAAAACCAAACAGTGGCCGTTTTTAAAGTGACAGGAGTCGTGAATAATGCTGTTTGATGTCAGAAACAGATTTTAGTTTACAGTTCTTCAGCGTCAACTCGTGTCTGCTCAGTGATAACTTGACTGAGCCTCCTGAGAGAGATGAGTCGGCTGCTCCCTCCACCTCCAACCACTCCTGACAGAATTATGATACCCTGCATACCTGCGTGTGTATATCTGTGTGTGTACTGCTTGCATGTAGGTGCATGCATGTGTATAAACCTGCAGTGCTTTAAGGATGTATGGTCCCGAGTGTGTTTTAAATGGCTCCAGGTGTGTGCTTGCTTGCACGTGTTTTGTCGTGTCTCCAGGGTTTGTATTCAGACTTAAGCAACAGAGTCTTGAGTGACATTTTGATATCAGAGTGGTTACAAATTCTCCATCTGATTTCCAGAAGAGCAGCACTGAATCAATTAGAAATAAGATGTGAATGAAGCAACACTTGCAAAACAAAACATTGAAGAGTTTTATGTAATTTTTTACTCAGAACTGCTTCAAGGCCAGTTCTGAGTAATTGTTTGAAAACTGTGATGGTTTACTCACTGAAAGTTTTAGCAGTTACTCAGCAATGCTAGACGAAACACTTAAAAAGGAAGATGTACTACAAATATTGTCAATAAAATGCGTCTTGCAGAAGGTTTGACAATTTGCCAATCACCAGGCTGCATCTATCGTCAATTTCTTGGTGGATACTACATGTGTTTAAAATACAGTTGGGCTTATTCCCAATACCAGTAAAAGTAACTTTATGTGTTTTCTATTAGTGGTAAAATCGTTTATCTGTTATTGCAGGTTGTGAGGATTTTGTCTTGCAAGGAGATCTCGAGGCCTGCATGCATGGCCCTTATTTTTTATGTCAGATGTCACAAGATGAGTAAAGATAAGAAAAAAGACCCAATTTTGGTCTTTGCTTTCATTTCCTGGCATCAGTTCCACATTTCACCCACCTTTTAGCTCTAATTAAAACTATGTGCCTCTTGAATGCAAACATTTCCAGAGGTGATGTTAGCAAATCAGTTAAGATCAGGTAAAATGTGTCTTTGAAATTTGGAGTTAGCAGGAATTTCCCAGTTTTAGGCTTAGCATGTCCCCCATTCATACTTTTCGGTGTATTTAATTGTGTTTAACTTGGCTTTGGTCTTTGCTGTCAGTTCAAAGCTTTACATGTTAAATCAAGCGCTCCTCACATTCTTCAAATGCCAGCAGCTTTTTCTAAACCAGCTGCTTCTCGGCTCGAGTTCAGACCTCGCAACCATCACCTGCTCCAGGGTTACATTTGCATCTTAAACGTTTTTCTGACTCCCAAGAGTCAAGTTAATAAAAGAACATAAACATGGAGCTCGAAGCGCTGAACAGAGACAGCAGTCTATAGCAGACAACAATAAATGACCACAAAGTTTTGCACAGACTGAAGAGACACTGTTTCTGCTCATAGCTGTGCTTGCGTATGAAATTAACTTAAGAAAGGACTCCACAGATTTTACAGTTGATTTGCACAGCATGGTCAGCACTGTGAAAGCTGTGTATAGCTTCTTTTGTGTGTGTGTGTGTGTGTTTTAGCCCAGTTTGAACCTGAAGTCTAGACATCTTGTGACCCGAGTATCACCAAACTTAACTCACACTGCCTGCTGTGGATAGAAAATAAAAGCGACAGATTTTCTGTGAATGTAGCCTAAAGCGAGGGTTTTATGGATGGCCATGAGTCTATGTTTATCACAACCCACAAACAGATGAAAAAACCCTCTTTTGGCTTTCGATATGTCTACAGCGCTATTTGAAGGAAAACACTGGGAAGAAGGATGGCGCAAAATGTTTTGACGGTGAGCACACATCTGAATTTGGCTGCTCTCGGTTGTGTGGTACGGTTTTGATAAGAGAATCTCTTCACGAGTCTAATTATGGAAGTTTTATTTCTCGTGCAGTTGCTCTGTTGTTTCTGTTGATAAGCAGCTGGGAGTCTTTACCGTCTAACAACTTGATGGTGTGTTCCATTACAATCTGGACCCGACAGGCCTCTATGATTGTGTGAGCGCAGCCTCATTTATTGTGTTGCATAATCAGGCAGACATTGCTACAGTGACAGAAAGGCTTTACTGCAGATTTTGATTCATATTGACTTGATAGCATCGCACAGCTGCTACAGATTTGTCAGTTGCACATACATGATGCAAAGCTCCCATTCCAATACATCCCAAAGGTGCTCTGCTGGAGATCTGGTGACTGTGGAGGCCATTTGATTACCAGCTACTACAAATCACTGGCTTATTTCAAGAAACCAGTTTGACATGATTTAAGCTTTGTGACATGGCACATTATCCTGGCTGAAGCAGCCATCAGAAGAATACTCAGGCTGTGGTGTTCATACCATGCTAAAGTGGTACTAAGGGACCCAAAGGATGCTAAAAAAAATGGAAAGTATCACTCAAACCATTATACTGTTGATGCAGGAGAAGATGAATTCATGCTTTCATGTTGTTTACACCAAATTTTGACCATGTCAGAATGTCGCAGCAAAAATTGAGAAGCATCAGACCAGGCAACATTTTTTCCAAACTTCTGTTTAGACCCTGACTGCTATAATAACATGGTATTGGCATTTTAATGGCCAATTAAAAGCTAAAGGAGAAATGCCCTTCAGACATGTCATGAGTTTTAATGTTCCACAGGCAGTGTTGGGAAGGTTACTTTTAAAATGTATTCCATTACAGAATACAGAATACATGCCCCAAAATGTATTCTGTAACGTATTCCGTTACGTTACTCAATGAGAGTAACGTATTCTGAATACTTTGGATTACTTAATATATTTTCATGCTGTTTACAACTACATGAATGTACTATTGCTGTGATTTATTACTGTTACTGAAGGTCCGCGGCTCCGAACCGTAATAAAGGGACCTCTGGCTAACACGGTGATGACAGCTCGTACTTTTCCTTTTTCTCCCTCCCTCGCTCACAGACACATAACGTGTATGGCAGTCCATTCTCCCTGCAGCACGGACTACACTGCCTATGATGCTACATTCTTTAGAGCTATACCTGTAGCATTCTGCCTATTAGCTTAGCACGACAACAACAAAAAGGCCTCTCTCACCCAGGAAACACGCAGAGAGAGAGCGTCACCCTGTAACCATGGCAACCGTAACGCTGCCGCCTGGAACAACAGAACGTAGCTGTCAAACAAAACCCAAACAGTCCTGACCCGCCACAATATGAAACAGGGAAGTACCGCCGTGTAATCCATTTATTTCAACAAAGTAACTGTATTCTAAATACCACCTTTTTAAACGGTAACTGTAACGGAATACAGTTACTCATATTTTGTATTTTAAATACGTAACGGCGGTACATGTATTCTGTTACTCCCCAACACTGATGACAGGTAACTTTCCTACTGGCAACTTGTGTTTTGAATGACATGTCAGATTTTTGAATCACCGAGTATCGGTATGAGTATTGGTCTTAAAAATCCTATATCAGTATATACATCAGTCTCTACTTCCATTGTTTCTGTTTTTGTGAACCCGTATGTGCCAAGTGGCACACGGTGTGGTCTTCTGCTAATGTAGCCCATCTGCTTTAAGGTTCAATGTGTTGCACATTCAGAGATGCTTTCTTGCATACCTTAGAGATGGTTGTGTGGGAAAATCCCAGTAGATCAGAAGTTTTTGAAATATGCAGCACCAACCAACAACCATGCTGCGTTCAGAGTCTTGCCAAACGTTTTTTTTCTCGGTCTGATACTTGGTTTGAGCTTCAGCAGATCTTAAATGCATTGACTTGATTCCATGTAATTAGCAAATTAGAAATGTGCATAAGCAAGCAGTTGAACATGGGTACATAATATAGTGCTAGTGAGAATACACAGAAAGATGTTTTTGTTCATTAGAATGGTGATTCGATGGAGAGCGATACAGACCAGCTAACATGGCTCTGGGATTCATAGAAACAAACACAATTGAAAAAATTATTTTTAATTAACACATTTATGCATTTAAAGGCTACAGAAACTCATCATAAAGACAATTAAAACATTGTGTCCATAGTCCTTGACAAAAGAGTGGGATTGTGGTATCACCTGGAATATGTGTGTTTTTGATTGGTTTATAATAAAGTCTTGCTCAAAGATCCCTTTTCCCTAAAGTGAAGTCAGGCTTAACGACAGATAATTTTAGGTCAGTGTTTGTTACTAATGGTTTCTATTGTTCTCGGCGGGTCTGTTCAGTTTTGCTCTCAGTGAACTCTCTCATTCACCCCATCAACCAGAGAGAGAGAGAGAGCGAGAGAGAGAGATGTAGATTCCTGTGTGTAGCTGTAAGCGAGAGAGAGAGAGCCTTGGAGAAAGGCATGTGGATTCCTGTGTGTTTGTGCGAGCGAGAGACACAGAAGGAGAGAAAGACACAAAGAGAGCGAGAGAGAGAGGTCTGGGTTGCGTTGAATGTTTGGAATGTTGAGGCTTTTGGCTTCAGTTTGTTCTGACGGGAGGAGGGAGGAGGGAGAAATGAGGGACAGAGGGAGAGGAAAAGAAAAATAGGGAGAGAGGAGGTAAGTAAGGGGAATTAGAGAAGGACAATGACGGTTTACTCTGTATAATCAGATAAATGTACTTGAAGTAAAAGTAAAGGTATGAATGCGTTCTAATGGCCATGCCCATTTATGAACATAATTGTAGTTTGTTAGTATTTTGTGACTATTTTTGGCGGCAGTTAACTTTTTCATGCTGGTTTAAACTGATGATCGTTTCTTTTTCCTTTGGGTGGTTCCAGTTACTTTATAAAATCCCATTCCCATGTGGCTGACATTCGAAGCTTTTTAAACACCTGTTGGTCACGTTTGCATTAAATATGTTTACTACTTTTCTGAACTGTGGCTTTAGCAATCATGGTGTAGTGGGTGAACTGTAAATGCCAATGCCCAAAACCACTGGAAATGAGGAAAATATTTTTACTTTAGTTACCGTATTTTTCGGACCATAAGGCGCACTGTCAATGAACGGGTCTCTTTTCATACATAAGAATGATTATAAGGTGCATTAACCCTTTAAAACCGGTCAGAGTGGGTACGCTCTGTTTTGCATAACTATTTTTAAATTCCGGTAGCTCTGCAACCACGTGAGCTGGCGCAATAATTTTTTTTGCATATGAAACCGGAGAAGTTGTACTTATAGCTTTGCAAAAACTGCATAAAAAGCACTTGCAGCAACAAAAACATAATATTCCAAACACGCTTTGCCGATCCGATCAGCTGTTCGTAACACTTCCTACGTTGGAATAGACGTCAGCGTGAACTATCGCATGTCCGCCATGACCTGCCCGAAACCGGAAGTGACGTCATTTTTGCGGAAATGTAATTTTTTACCATCAGGGCCTCATGAGCCTAGACTGGTGTTTTTAAAAGTTATGTTTAGCTTTATGACTTTCTGTGTCGTTTCTGGGATGCTTAGGACTCATATTGCACTGCTGGAAATAGTTTATTTTGATGCATATGCTGTTTTTTTGCAAATTTGCATTATAATATTTATTTTCATTTTTCCTGCAGTGTATAAAAATTGGTGTATTTCAAAAATAAAACTATGAAGACACTCAAAATAAATTTCCTGTGGTGGGAAACTATTTTGTGCAACTTTTTTGTATTTACAGTTTTGAGGGGTAAGCCTCTTAACTAGAAATATATGTTACAAAAACAAAAACGTAGTTTTTGTAGTTTATTGCACTTTTTTGCAATTTATGTAATTACTATGCACTTAATGCAGACATATTATTAAAATTTAGGCTGTAATGGTTGTATTGATGTATAGCAACTTGAAATGCTCCCAAAAATGGCTCTACAGCATGTAAAAATATAATATAAGCTCTGGCGGACTTGGTTCTATGGTGGGTCTTAAAGGGTTAAGCCAAACAAAACAGTCAAACTCCCACCTCCACTTCTGTACCATTGATTCATTAATGTTGAATTCTCTTGCAGCTGCTCTATTCCCATGTTGTTGCAGTATATTATTGACTAACCTCGTATTGTGGATGGATTATCTCAGTTGTTCTCCTGACTGAAGTTTGGTCTGTTTACAGCATCCTGCCATGCAATTGCATTTGTCCCTAAACATCGGGAACCCTCATGTAGGGCTGGGTCATATCATACCATTCACGGTAATACCGGTATAATGTTAGGCAATGATAAAAAAAAAATTAAATATCGCGATAGAATATGGGTAAAAAGTGCATACGCAGTGCCTTTGTTTTCATACGCACATGGCAGAAGAAGAATGGTGACGACGGAGAATGAGAAGGGCGAAAGCGGATCGTTGAATGACAGATGAACCAGAATTGGTTTGTAAAAATGTTGCAACGTCAGTGGTGTGGAACTGGTTTGGCTTTCGTCCGTCAGATACACACCAAAGGACAATTTTTGGTAGAGCATGCAAGCGGGCCGTCGTTATTACCGTGTTTTTCGGAAAATAAGTCGCTCTTAAAATCCTTTGATTTTCGGAAAAATCGACTGCGCCCCTTATAATCCGGTGCGCCTTATGTATGAATTCTGATTGTGCTTACTGACCTCGAACTGATGTTATGTGGTACACGGCGCTCGAAAATCTGTCAAAAATGTTTTAGTAGGACTTTGATAAACTACAAGGTGCACCGCTTGATGGATTGTTGGAGCATTATGGCTACTGTAGTCAGGAGCCTCGCGGAGTGATACATACTGTGTTTCAACATAATATTGCCATATTGCATGTGTATAACCTCTTTTTAAGTTTTGTGGATATTATACATGGTTATGCTCAGGATATGTCGGCCCTTTTGGTTAAACTGTCAGCAAGAAATTTGCATAAAAAAACAGCTGCTTGTTTAAGTAAAAATACATTTTAAAAATACAATTCTAACTGCACCTTATAGTGCAAAAAATGCAGTACTTTAAATTAGGGCTGCCACGATTAGTCGACAAATCATGATTATGTCGACTAAGTAGTAGGATTTAAGAGTGTAATAACGGACTGAAACAGAAGATGGCAGCACTGCATGTACAAGGATGCCAGCTGCCGTTAAACCCCGAAGAAGAAGAGGCTGTGTCCCAGAAGCAGCCCAGCTCAGTTTACAACAATGGCGGCAGCTAGTTAGTTTTAATATTACTCTTATTATTCTTTCTCGGTCACAAAATAAACATTTAACATATTTTCAGGCGAGAATGTAGCTGTGTAAACCTCAAATATCTGCTCAGTTTATCAAGACACCACATATTTTCAAAAGCGCTCCAACGTTTTCGGAGACGTCTGTTACCCACTAGCTCGATAGCTAGCCGAGGGCTAGGCTCACTACACCTGCTGAGAACACTGGACTCCCGACAAATCGTTTTCAAACCCACCGCCGTCTTTCGCTACTCAGGTTAAATATATATAAGTCACTTAGATAACTTACAAATGTTATTGTTTGGCTTTTTTCAGTATTTTATTTGTTCCTGAGTAAATCGGTTTGGCTGAGATTAAAGTTATAATTTTTACACAGCTGAATAAATGTCAAGCAGACAACTGATTATTAGAAGTGTGAGATGCTCGAGAATATACTCCGGTGTCCCGTTATATTTTAGATAGCAAGGAGTTTATTAAACTTCACCGAAACAATCTGCAAATTTTATTAAAATTTAATAAACTATCATCTTGTCTTTATTTTTAGTTAGCACATACCTTAAACACTTAAAGCTGTAATCTAATGATAGTTATATAAGAACAGATGCATGCTGGTGCAATAAGCTGTACGTTTTATGTCCAATGGATGATGATCTGATTAGTCGACTAATCACAAAAATAATCAGTGACTAGTCAACTATCAAAATAATCGTTTGTGGCAGCCCTACTTTAAATCTATTTTTATGCTGAACCTTTGTACTAACAGCAAAGGGTCTGATTACATAGCTATTCTTCTATATATCTATAGTTTATCTGTTACAAAATAACATTGTCATTTTTCATGTAATGCAAAAGTGCACATAAGCTGGACATGAGCCCGAGCATCCTGCACAATGTTTTCTACACTGGAAACACCCATGTTCAAACAATGGTTTGTCAGAGTGACTGTGACTAAGCAGTGATCTAATCGTTTAAAGCACACATAGCTGGGCTAGGCAGAGAATCTCAAAGTGCAAGTTCTGCATAATTGAAACAAAGACAGTTTTGTATGCTTCCATATAATGTGACTCTGATTTTAATAAGATTTAAAGTTATTGAATAAATGCCCCACAGACCAGAGTGCGCTGAACAAAACTAGTCTTTCTGTACTTTTCTTTTATGATAACATACTTGTTTGATGCAAACTATCTTCAGCAATATTGTGTGTTAATTTATTACACATTAATCTCTGTATTGATGCAGAACGGAAATGCTTTTAAAAAATATCAAACTATTTAATGAATCCAGTTTTTTAAATGCGTAAATTTCCTTTCACTAGTTTCGATCATGTTCTTTTTAGGCTTTGTGATGGTGTCAGTTTTGATCTCTGTTTTCTGTTACACTCAGGTGGGTACACAGACCTGCTAAACCCATTTGTGCTTTCTGTCAGTGCTGCAGATTTACTGTTCGGAGGTTTTTGGTCAAAAGAAGGTTGTTATTTCCATCTGCAATAATTTATATTTGGCAGTAAGGCTCTGCTCTGGAAAAGCAGCAGCAAGACCCCTCTACAGAACAGGTCAGGCATCAATAACTTGTGGCTCCTAGAGTTTCCAAAAGAAGAATGGGAAGCAGAATCCAGCCCCTCTCCTGTGGAACCAGCTCCCAGTGTGCACTCAGAGACAGACACCTTCTCTACTGTTAAGAGCGCTTTAAATGTTCTTTTTGGATAAAGCTTATAGTTAGGACTGGTTACCTTGAACCATCACTTAGTTGTGCTGCTGTCGGCTCAGACTGCTGGGGGATTTTCCCAGGATGCACTGAACATTTCTTCTCACCTCTTTTCACTGGCATTGCATTTATTGTACAGCTATTGCATGTTACTAACGTTTGTCTGCTCTTTCCTGCAGTGTTTTTCTTTTTTCATTTTGTTTGTTGTGTGTGATCTCTCTATGCTCCTGTTTTTTCCCCGTCTCTTTCCCCTCAAACCCCAGTGGGTCGAGACAGATGGCTGCCCCTCCCCGAGCCTCGTTCTGCCAGAGGTTTCTTCCTCTTTAAAAGGAAGTTCGTCCACATAGATGATTGTTGTCGGCTCTCCACTCAAATATTATTTGAAATTGAACTGAATCAAACTGAATTTATTTTTTTTAAGTTTCTTATCTGTGTAAATTGCTGGACCCACATGTCTTCGTTCGGTCAGGTCAACAGACCAGATACTTTTGCTGATTCTGAAGTGAAAACTCAGACATGACAGTTGCCACCGCTCACCAGGCAGACTTAAATCTCATTTAAAAATACACCTTTGCTCCCTAGCCTTTGTCCCATTGTGAGACACTGACTGTGATTTTAAGTCATCTTTTAATTGTGATGGTTCTTTTGTGTCTCCCTGTTGCTGCTTTAAAAGTAAAAGTGGCAAAAGTATTTTATAGATAGTGAATGTCATTGAAAGCAGGATGCAGATCTGCATCAGCTGTGGACATGCTAGAGCGATTTAGATGAGATGTGCCAATTGGATCCATAGAGCAGTATCAGTAAAGCGATCGGGTAATGTAGGCTGATCCCAGCTGATCTGCTGCGATTTTCTGGACTTGTAGCCTGCTTGAGCTAACCCTAAACTTGATTTATGCTGCTCTCAGCAGCAGAGAAGTTTGAAAAAAACACAAAAGGCCCTTTGCCAAGTCCACAATTGACCCATTTACTGTATCGCTCTCGTGTTGCACACTCATCTAGAACAGTGGTCTAAAGCGAACACAGACCCTTAAAGTAGTTCAGATCTAAACAAAGAAGTGGATGATGCATAGACACTGACAAGCAATCTCCTGTGTTGTTTAGAGAGCAGGACCTGGTTACATAATGTGCACACTTTGGTAAGGCATGTGATTGCAAGGCTCGATGCCCCAAAGTTGTTTTACAGCGATTTCATTTCCAGAAATCTGGTTTATTTATAGCAAGCCTGAAAAAACTAAACGGTCTGTTTGTCATGGTGGCTCGAGAGGTCAAGAAATACTCCAGGAAGTTATTTATAATCTGCTTATAATGAAGCTGAATTTTTTTCATCACTTATTTGTTACAAAAAC
The DNA here is from genome assembly GCF_056152115.1 of Neolamprologus brichardi. Classification (NCBI taxonomy): domain Eukaryota; kingdom Metazoa; phylum Chordata; class Actinopteri; order Cichliformes; family Cichlidae; genus Neolamprologus; species Neolamprologus brichardi. The sequence continues at coordinate 32,898,783 of NC_142115.1, forward strand.
AGCTCAATATCGGTCTTCATTAGATTCTTCCAGGGGTTACTTTTTTGTTTCTCTCTGACTTCTCTTTATCTCTTTTACTGTCTTTTTCTCTCTGTTATTTTCTCTCCCCCCTCTCTCCCCCTCTCTCTCACTCTCGTCATGTGATTTTGCTGTAGAGATGAGCAACAGGGCAGGAATCTGAGGTTCAGCCAACGCATTACATAAAACTCCCTCCTTCTCCCCCAGTCGTTGCTAGAAAACAAACGTGAACCACTTCTTCTTCAGCTCGGCTAAAGTGAATGAACTCACTTCCTGAAGGCAGAGCAGGGAGTTTTTCATTAGGGAAAAAAAGAGACAGAGAGAGGGAGAAGGATTGTTTCAGGAACAGACTGGATTCTCTGGTATTTAAGAACAATCAGTATGTGAAGAAAAACATGCAAGTCTGTCTGAAGCGGGCTGCAATCAGCTGCTGCAGCCTGTTGCGTCTGCAGACCGAAACATTCACATCCATGTCAAGATGGCAAGGCTTCCCGTCTTTAACTCCTGTTAGTGCTGAGCTGGATGTTTGCCACAAGGACAGACAGCAAAGGTTTTGATTTATGGTCAGTTTCAGGTTTTGCCTGTTGAAGTCATCACGACACAAACTGGACGCATCAGACGTGATTCTTTGTGTTTTTCATTTCATTGTAGAGGGTCTTGAATCTGAAGCTCCCTGTGGCTTTGACAAAAAAAGGAGAAACTAAACTTAACTACAGTAACTTTTTATATTTTATAAGTGAGGCCTGGTACCAGAACTGTGCTGCAAGAGAGGTTTGTGTCTCCCCCTGGTCTCGAGTCAGACAGAGCCACTGTGATTGTTCTGCAGATGGAGTTTAGTTTCTTTTTTACTTTTAACCTCCTAAGACGTGAACTCTTTCATGGCATGCATTTTCAGTTTCTCTTGGGACCTGATGAATGTAAAAACAAAGAATTACCTGATTTTGTTTTTCTTTTTACCTGATTTTTGTTTCTGAGAAAAATTAGACCGACATATGAGGACATTCGCTTTACATTTCGATAGAGCAGTGGCAGTATAGTGTCCTCGGAAGTGGATATCAGGCCCTTGTAGAGAAAAATTTAGTATTTTGGTCTAGACCAGCGGTCCGTCGTTTAGTACTGGGCCCGCGAGTTCAGGCACAGGTGTAGAATTTGTGTTTTTTAGGGTTTTTATCGGTTTTTAGTGATATTTTTTAAATTGTTTTTATCGTTAACTCTGTTTCCCTGGGTCTTTTCCTGTGTGTTATGAATTAATCTTATTTTTTGGTACCAGTACTGGGTTTATTGTGTTGTATTTATCTGCGACACCTTAAAGGCCGGTGTGTGAAAATAGTGTCGGACATAAACCGGTCCGTGGCCCAAAAAAGGTTGGGGACCGCTGGTCTAGACAACCCAAAATGTGATTTCCACATATGTGGATGCCAGGTCCTAGGAGGTTAAATTTAAAAAATATATATATAAATTTCAGTTATTTTGGCTTCAAATCTGCAAGAAAGACGTATTATTAAAATGAAAAGTTAAAGTGTGTGAAATGATTTGTTGAGCTGTTGATTGGCTCATTTCTGTGACCTTTACTGGGTTAGCATCAGGGTCGAATTCCGCTCTGATCCCAAAAGAGTTTAAAAAACCTGGAAGTTCGTGTTTGACTTTAACGCTGTCCTCTCTCTCTTTGCTTCTCCCTTCCACCCATTGTTGTCCTCCCCACCTTGCTCACCTCCCTCCCTCCTCCTCCTCTCTTTGTGTTTCTCTCCTTTTCTTCATCTTCTTATCGGCCCTCGGCCTCAAACCGCTGTCTGCGTTCTTTCTTCCTCTCTTTGTCTTTCTTCCTGTCTATTTTCTTTTTCTGTCCTCCTGTCTCTCTATCACCCCGTCTTTCTCGCCTGCCCAGCTGTTCTGACCCCGAGAGCTTTACAGAGAGTAAATGTAGAGAACAAGACAATACGAGTAGACAGCGGTTGTAGTTTTTCTATATGAGTCTATGTATTTATGCTGGAAATGCTTTGTGTGCAACAATAGGGGTGTGTTCGTGTGCGTGTGTATGTGTGTGTTCTTTAGTGTTGCGTAACCTCTGAGTGGGATGCTGTTTGCGTCCAGTGTTTATAAACTACTCCGCTCCAACAGCAATAACATTGTGAAATCAAACACACACACACACACACACACACATGCACAGTCCTCTCGTAAATGACGGTAGGAGTCATTCAGACTCCTCCTCGTCCATCCATCCTGCTGCAGTTGTGTAAAACAGTGACCACTGAAGACAGTCGACTTCCTACAGTAAAAACAAAGATTTTATTTGTTTTGTTTGGAGGAAATTGCAGTTTTCAATGTTTTAATGTCAGATAATCAGTTAAATTACTCTTAATGTGCACAATGGAACACCTGAATCTCCAGAGTTCTGCTTGAATGAGGGATTCACGTCTAGTCAAGCCTCAAATGAGGGATATGATAGCTGAAAGACTCTTTAGATTTTATAGTAAACCGTAGAATGATTCTTTAAACGTAGATTAATTAGAAACAGATGAAAATATGTTGCTGGATAAAATGGGATTAGAGGGAATAAATCATTTTAAGGAGGGAATAAGGATAGGAGCAGCAAAAAGTAGAATTCTTCAAAAATTCATCATCACACAGGAGACGTCAAAAATTTGTTTATCTACTATGATTGTCAACTGTGGGTGACGATGGCGGGCAAAATCAAAGACTGAAACATCTATTCTAGTTATGTGTTTATAGGACCTTTTTTATTTTACAATGTGCAAATTGGCATGTCAACTTAAAGACAAAATAATGCTGTATGTTATGGGTCAGTTTACTGAAACTTTCCTCATAATTTTCCTAAAAACGTGCAAAAATTGCAAAGATATTTCCCAAAAGAAGTCAACGTGGTGCTGCTGTGGTTAGCGCTTTTCCTGTTTTGGAATGAGTTCTTTACACGCACTCTGGGCTTCCTCCCACTGTCAAAAGACATCCTCGTTAGGTTAGCTGGGTATTCTTAATTGGCTATAGGTGTAAATGGTTGTCTGTCTCGATGTGATTGGCGGCCTGTCCGGGGAATAAGCTCCAGCCCGACTACAACCCTGAATTGGATAAAATGAAGAAAATAGAAGGATGGGTTTCCAGAAAACAATGGTTACTGTAACACTTTATTCCCTTGTTGCCTGAGCCGTCATTCGCTGTCAGCTGCAGATGTTCATGTTGTTTTTTTCTGTGTCTCGCAGAGATGTAGCGTGTGTGTTGGTGTGATCGGCGGACCATCATGCACCTCTTCTTGCTGCTGATCCTTCAAGCTACAGCAGCCATCGGACAGATTGATCCCGGTACACAGGCGCACACACACAAACCCCATTTTACCCCATCTTGATTTGAAATCTAAATCCGTCCTCTGCAACGAGACAATTTAAACAGTTACAATGTTTCATTTGTAAAGGTCTAAAATCCGTCCTTGCAAAACACATAAAAATAAAATTGTGAATGTGTTTTTCCAGCACACTGTCGCTACCCCTTGGGCATGGAGGATGGACGGATCAAAGATGATGCGCTCAAAGCATCCAGCCAATGGCACGAAACAACAGGACCACAGTACGCCAGGTCAGTGTGGCTTAAAGATTAAGTCGAGTGGTTTTAAAAAAAGTGTCTTTTATTGTTTTTAACTCTTGAATAAAGAAAAAAAGAAACCTGAAATGGAATTGTGAGATACAAAATCGATTAAATATGCTTTAGAATGAAGTCAAATTAAAATGTGAAGATTTTAGAACTCCATCTTTTAGTTAAACTTGTGCAAGTGTGGTTTATGTGTTTGTGTGTTTGTGTGCAGGTTGAATCGTGAGGAGGGAGACGGCGCCTGGTGTCCTGCAGCGCTGCCATCAGTCAGTCAGTACCTCGAGGTTTGTGTCTGAAGCGTGCTCAGTCATGTCCGGGTACCTGCATTTGTTATATGGCTAAGTTCTACTCCATAAGTAAGAAGGTGTCGTGCATGCAGGAGAGAGTGGCGCTGCGCAGTCAGTGTAAGATGAGAACGGGTGAAAAGATCACAGTGGATCAGAATCTGAGGTTTCAGAGTGTAACACAATATTTAAGTGCTTTGCAAAGCAGCTAAATTCAGTACATTCTGATTTAAAGGTGAAGTCTGTGTGTGGTCTACAAAGTTATTCTTTGGATAAATCTAGGAGCTCATGTGTTTCCCAGATAAGGCTGTGTTATTACAAACTGGCATATAAACCTAAATCTGTGTGTAACAGCTGACTTGTGGGACGAGTGGAACACAAAGAAATACGTACCTTCAGAACTGAGCGATCTTTTAATAAAGTTGGTGGTATCGATACTGCGCCACATGTGTGAACGCTGCAGTGTGAAGCTGTAGGTATTTAAATATCAAAGGAGAGAATCTGAGTCACAGTCATCTGTGGACATCAAAGACTGTATAAAATCCTCAGTGGCACATCAGCTGCATATTTATGTGATTCAGACACTCTTACACTTCACATCTGTTTAAGTCGCTTTAATATCTGTATATTGACATACGTTTAATATGTTAAAATGAGGAAAGTAATTAAAAAATCTAAAACCTGAAAATAATTTTGTGATGTTGCAGAGGTTTTTGTGTGCACACTGTTGAGTAAAGGCACACAGAGCATCTTTAGTTTATGGGCTGATTTCTGTAGAAATGCAACAAAAATCCTGAGATGCTGCAAACACTCAGCTCACGATAAAAACCAACTTTGAAGCCTGTTATAGATCTCTGACTCGAATGCATCTCGTATTTGGAAGCTGCATGCCTCTTGACATTAAAATTGCAGGATTAACAACCAGATGTGTGGACGGCTTGCCTCTATACTTTTGGGGTGAACCATTTTCCCACGTTAATGATACAATATTATCTTTAAATGCAGCCTTTGGTTTTTAGGTTACTCGCATGTGTCATGATTTGACCGAAAGCCTTTTGCTGGAATTTTCTTTTTAGGTGGATCTTGGCAGACTCACCTTTCTGACGGTTATTGGTACTCAGGGACGATATATCAGGAACTCTGGGAATGAGTTTGCCCGAGAGTATCGCGTAAACTACAGCAGGGACGGCAAGCTGTGGAAGTCCTGGAGGAATCGGCAGGGGAACGAGGTGAGTGACCCAAATATCTTACAAAAAGGACTTGATGAGAGGAGAGAGGAAACAGACTGAAAAATGGGACATGAGAAGGGTCTGAGCCGAAGGAAGAATAGGAGGAAATACGTGAGGACTGATGGAGGGAAGACTGGAGAAAGAGGAAGAAAAAAAGAAACGAACAGGATTTTTTTCCTCTCGTTTTTCACTCTAAGCTGCTTCTGGTCATTCATATTCATATCAGAGGAAATGACATTTACACGCCAGCTTCCTGTTGGCATTCGAGGTCCCCGCGGCTGCGCAACACTGTTAGAACAATTTAAAACACCAGAATCGTGTTTTTGATCTGAGGCTCCTCCCTCACATTGACATGGGGAACTTCCCAGAGTCTGTGCAGATTTCTGGTTATTTTGTGCCCAGCAGCACAAAGATTCACATTCCAAATTTCTCAGGGTGCTTTTTTTCACTTTAGGAAATGAAGCCCGGAAACATCCGCTGAGGAGTAACTGATTCATGCCGTCAGCAGAAACTCTCAAGCTTGTCTTCTTTGCTTTGAATGTTCGGCTGCTTATTTCTACACGTGCAGTTATGCAGGGGCACTGTGTCAGAGGCAGTGAATATTAAAAAAAATATATTATTTTCTTGTGAACATAAATTTGGCATCATCCTCACCGTCCTTTTGCATCTATTTGTGATTGTTTTTGTGGGTTTTGTCACTTTGTTCGATAATTCTGGTCATTTAGGATGTGTTTGCGGTCATTTTGTATTTGATTAGCATAGCTTTTCTTGTCTTTTTAAAGAGATTTTCCTGCATCATTATAATAATATTGGTCCAGGATCTACATTGCAACTGACCAATCAGCTTTCAGTTTCCACTGGCCAAGAAGTTTCACTAGCAAACTTACATGAGCAAACTAAATTTGGCTAACGGAAGCTAACTTGATAATATTTTTATTAGATTGTATAGATTAATAAAGAAAACAGAGCGTTTCTTATAAACATAGCCTTTTTTTTTCTTTTTTACCCCATAATACAAAGCTGTGACATCACAACAATGTGACTAGTCACTTTCAATGTTGATCCTGGACACACATTGTTATGATGATGCAGAAAAAACACCAACACAGGGATATCAGATGCACCGATCGTTGGTCGCTGCCCCTCCCTGATCTTGATTTTGTCGGTGGTCTCTATTGCAAAGCGCTGCTCATAGCAGGTTGTTTGCTCTCTCTCTAATATTGCAGCATATTTATCTCTCTATTGTCAGGCACAAATTTTCCTCTAGCCACCATCACAGTGGATTTTAATCAAGCAATCAAAATGTGACTGAAATGCACACCTTCTGGTCTAAATCGAGGGATTTAATAAAAGTAACACAAAACCTATAAAAGTGGCTAGATAGCAACATTTCTATCTCTTTAATCAGCCCATTCTCACTCCCGATGCCTAATATACCGACGATTTGTCAAGTCCTGAGGTGTTCCATGGGAATGCAAAAGGTGACCTTATGCGTTCCCATGCTACGCGCTGGATTGTGGATGAAATCGAATAGAATGACGCTCCCACGGTAAGACATGTTCCAGCCGTGTATTCCAGCCCTAACCCTAACCTTATCCCTAATCGTAACCGACACCTTAATCGTGTTAGATAGTGTTTTCCAAAGCAATTTAAGTAAAATAAACGTACATGTGTGGATTCGTTCCAACGGTTCTCATTTTCCGAACTCGTAATATAGCGTTGGGTGGCTGAAATCGTAATATACCGACTATTTGTCACCTAGCATAAAATGTTACACTTTGGGAGTGGGAACGTGTTGCTTTAATAGCTTTATTGTTTGTTTGTTTTTCAGCCTAAAAAATCCCTCCTTCACTTGCACCAATGTCTCTTTGGGAGTTCCAATGCACACCTTCCACATACAAGTTCAACACTTGGAATCAACTCCAGATCTCTTGTCTGGTTCATTTGTCACTGAATTAGGGCTGCCACAAACGATTATTTTGATAGTCGACTAGTCACCGATTATTTTTTATACTGAAAAAAGCCAAACAATAACATTTTTAAGTTACCTAAGTGACTTATATATCATGTTTAACCTGAGTAGCGAAAGACGGCGGTGGGTTTTTTACACGATTTGCCGGGAGTCCGGTGTTCTCACGGCTCTATTGAGTCTTGCCCCCGGCTAGCTATCGAGCTAGTGGGTAACAGACGTCTCCGAAAACGTTGGAGCGCTTTTGAAAATATGTGGTGTCTTGATAAACTGAGCAGATATTTGAGGTTTACACAGCTACATTCTCGCCTGAAAATATGTTAAACGTTTATTTTGTGACCCAGAAAGAATAATAACAGTAATATTAAAACTAACTAGCTGCCGCCATTGTTGGAAACTGAGCAGGGCCGCGCTATGAATTCTGGGACACAGCTTCTTCTTCTTTGGGGTTTAACGGCAGCTGGCATCCTTGTACATGCAGTGCTGCCATCTTCTGTTTCAGTCCGTTATTACACTCTTAAATCCTACTACTTATTCCTGCGTCTTTTGGGATCTTACAAAGCTTCAAACGACGCATCGACTATTAAATCAGTCGTTGATGATTTTGATAGTCGACGTAATCGAGATTAGTCGACTAATCGTGGCAGCCCTACACTGAATAATGAGGGCACAGGCCTCACCTGGCCAGGACACTGTTTGTCAAGCAGTTCTCTGAAAATCAATGGGCTGTATAAAGATGGCTATAAAGTCAAAACGTGTCACATGACAACTTGTAGCAACACTATTAACCTACTGATTGAACAGATGCTCCAGGGGTTTAATCTTTCTGTACTCCTGGTGTGATGGTTTTCTTTGTATCCCTGATATCTGTGTATAGATTATCGAGGGAAACAAAGACGCCTACACCTCTGTCATAAAGGACCTCCGCCCTCCGATCGTCACCCGCTACGTCCGGCTGCTCCCCGTGACCAGACTGTCCACCACCGTCTGCATGAGAGTGGAGCTGTACGGCTGTTCATGGGACGGTAGGACACATAAACACACCGTTTCCTTGTTAATGTGCGTTTTCGTCAGCTCAACTGCCATTAGAGACTGTTTACGCTTCCTCAGAGACAAGTAAACCTCTTCATGTCAACATAAAAGCTTTTAATGTCCATAAACAACCGTTTTTCATCCACAAGCAACACTTTTATTTAACAAATACTGCTGTTTATCAGATCCTTATATCGAGCAAAAACAGGACTTTGAATGATACGAGTGCGATCGTCACACTGTTGTCATGAAGGTTGAAAGTTTGCTGTTCTGAGTGCAGCTGTGGGATCTTATTGTGGTGAGATAACAGTGAAATGGGATGAACTGCACCTTTAACTTTCCACTCCTCCTGGTTTCAGATGGGCTGATATCCTACAGCGCTCCAGAGGGTCAGCGGATGCAACCGCCGGGTTATCCCATCGCCAACCTCAATGACTCCACATATGATGGAGTACACGAAAGGGGGTGGGTCTCCCTTCGCTGCACTTGTACACACGTCACATGTCAGCGTTTCCTGTTTACTGACTGCTTTGTCATCCGATAGGAAGCTTTTCGGCGGCCTGGGTCAGCTGACGGACGGCGTGATCGGCCAAGATGACTTCACACGGACCCACGAGTACAGCGTGTGGCCTGGCTACGACTACCTGGGCTGGAAGAACGACTCGCTGGAACACGTGGAGATGGAGTTCGTGTTCGACAGGCAGAGAAACTTCACCTCGATGAAGGTTTTTTATTTTTGCTTCCTCTACCTCATCAGTACTATGAACTCACCACAAACTTTGTCATAGCAGTAGTGGTTGACAGCACTTTTACATGTGCTTTTGCAATTACCAGACTTACTCAGAACCTAAAAATTGCCTCTGGTTCAGATCCGGTGTCGGGTTTCTCTAGTTTGCTCGGCACCATGTCAGCGTCAGCCTAGGCTGATGGCAGTGGACATGTTTAACAGTCGCGTTTTAACTTCTTCCTAACAAAAGCAACTTAACTTTGTACGTCTTCAGGAGCATGTACAGTATTGTCACATAATAAAAGAGATTGAAAAGTATTTTCAGCCTACCTTAATATCTGGTCAAGCTTTTTAACCAGTTGCTTACAGCTCTCCTTCATCACTGTGTAACTGATGTAACTGCAAACGTACTTTCCACCCAACCTCTTCCTGTAATATGGAGCGCAGCCAGCAAGTGCTCCAGCAATGTTCAGTGGAGTCATGTGTTTACTTTTAAGTCACGCATCAGCAGCTGCTAGCATCTCCTCCTACTGTGCCATCTTTGCCACTTTATCTGAGTCCATTATAAATGAGCTTTAGATCCCCTGTGGAACTCCCTCACGCTTTACAAACAATAGCAGATGTTCTACTACTTACTCTTATTTTCATTCTCCATCCAGGTCCACAGCAACAACATGTTCTCCCGCGATGTGAAGATCTTCTCCTCGGTCTCCTGTTGGTTTAAGCCCCACTTTGTATGGGAGGCGGAGCCTGTGGAGTTCAGGACGGTGCTGGATGACCGGAATCCGAGCGCTCGCTACGTCACCGTGGATCTGAACCACCGCACTGCCAAATCCCTCCGCTGCCGCTTTTACTTTGCTGACGTCTGGATGATGTTCAGCGAGATTTCCTTTCAGTCAGGTAACAAACACACGCACGTGCAAACAAAAGTGCAGAACAGTAAAAGAAGGAAAAATAAGGCTACGTTCACACTGCAGGCGAAAGCGCATCAAATCCGATTTTTTTGACCCTATGCGACCCATATCCGATCATGCTGTGACAGTGTGAACGGCACAAATCCGATATTTTCAAATCCGATCTGGGTCACTTTCGTATGTGGTACTGAATCCGATACATATCCGATGTTTCAGAAAGCGACTGCTGTGTGAACGGTCAAGTCGCATTAAATCCATCTTTTACGTCACCGACACAAGACAAACGCCAATTATCAGCTCCGGAGAAGCCCCCGAGAAGACATCGCGAACGCTTCCTGGCCATCCGGTGAAACTGCTGGGAAGACAATGTTGGAGAAACGTGAACATTTTATTTGTACTGTATAATCTGCAGATTCTGACAGAAATCTGCAACTATCCTTTGAAGCACCGCTCCTCTAAAACAGCAATAAGGATCATTATAAGGTTATTTACATTATTATGTAAATAACAAAATAACGTAAAGCAAAAATTGGGAAACGTAAAGTCCGAAGTCTTTATATTAAGGGCCATCAGTCAAACAATACTGTTGCTCTGGGTCTAAACAGAGCGTGTTGTGTGTGACGTCTTCTTTTGCGCATGCGGGCCGCTTCGAGCGTTCACACTAGAGCGCGTTTGCTGTCGCATTTTATTTGTAGTGTGAACGAGCAGACAAAAAAATCGGATTTGATCAAAAAATCGGAATTGAGCATTAAGACCTGCAGTGTGAACGCAGCCTAAGTAACTTCCTGGTTTTTGTTTTTCAGTGGATACCATATTCCTGACCCAAGTGACATCTCCTCTACCCACTAAGGACACCATCACAACACCTGCACAGAAGACAGGTGTGACAATTAATTGTTTCATGTTTTAAAGTCGCCACTTCAAAAGTGCGACAGATAGAGGGCGCTGTTTTGTCAGTTTGTGCTCAGGTCAATTTTTTTTGTTTTTTTCTTAATTTTTGAGGACATATGTCTTTTTTAACATTTCTGTCATACTTAGTGGAGCCCACTAACAAATGTATTTGCAGAAACAAATGATAAAATCTTTGGTATATGGTATTCTAACCTTTCTTCTCAGCCGCTGCTCCATCAGCTAGTGCCACACCAGATGATGGGAAAACACCCATCCTTATCGGCTGCCTGGTAACCATCATCCTTTTGTTGGTCATCATCATCTTCCTCATCCTATGGTGTCAGTACGTCTGCAAGGTATTAGAGAAGGTGAGGATACAAATAAATGAATTACCTTTGTTTTTCTGAGTGGAAGTGGGGGTTTCTTAATAAAGTACCTTTATTTTGTTAACTTCCTGTCATGTCCGTTGGTGTTAAAGAAGCTGTAGTCACCTAAGGTTTTAAAAAGTGTTCCTGTAAACAGCTGCATTCTCTGCTGAAATGCAAACTGTTTCCTAATAGATGTCTACCAGGAGGTCCCCGCTTCCATTTTATGGTCTTTAAGTCACCTCACAAATTTGTTTTGATTTTCAAAAAGAGGTTAAAAGCTGCAGTTTAGATCCCAAACTCACGTGGGAGATAGGAGGCATTTCTTTTTCTTTTTAGGAAATAAGATTATAGCTTATGTTTGTGGCTAAATCAGGACTATTAAGCATTAAATCAGATTAAAGGACGAATGAGAATGAACTGACTGACTCTTTACAGGTATCTGTGACCCCATTTTTTTTCTTTTTTCCATCCTAATCTAGGGTCCACGTCGGATTCTTGATGAGGAAGTGACGGTCCGGCTGTCGTCCTGCAGTGACACCATCATTTTACAGACTCCACCTGTGCCCCCGCGCTCTGGACGCGCCCCGACTGGTACTCTTCGTTTAAAACATGCCTTTGATTGCCTTTATTATTCATGCAGAAAGAACTGGTGAAAGTTAAGGTGTTAAATTTTGTGTTTGTAGGAGAGATATTCTAAAGAAAATCTCTCTATGTACATTTATCCTTGACTGATTCCTGCTGTTTTCCTCAGGTCCTGTGAACGCTGACCCTCACTATGAGAGAATTTTCCTGTTGGACCCTCAGTACCAGAACCCAGCGGTGCTGAGAAACAAACTTCCAGAGCTGTCGCAGAGCGCAGAGGCATCTGGTAAACACCTTCAACGATGAAGTCGATGCAGGCGTTCATTTAAGAATTAGTGAAAAAGACACAAGTTGAGAAATAGCAGAAAGTCCTTCGAACGCTGCGTCATGACGTTTGTCTTTGAGTGACCGTTTCATAACCGTGCGTTTAGGCTTGTAGTCGGAATTTGTGTTAAGAATCACCGATGCCTCAGAGATGTTCCAGATCTATCCAATATGACATGATTAATCACAGCTGTAGAGGAAAAAAGGTGGAAAGCCTTCCAATAAGAGAGACTGCTGCCTCCTGGTGGCGATGTCCGTAATTTCAAACAAACTCTACAAACTTCAAGCATCCATCAAAGTTCTGATCTTCTGTCACTCATTAACAGCTCCTCAACCTGTTTCTCTCCAGTTTATTTACTTCAGAACGTGTTAAATACGCTCTTTTTTCTCCCTTTTTCTCTCTATTTAAGTTTCCCAGATGAAGTTGAACATGCATGCTCGTTCATACTTATCCTGCAGTGCTTCTCTCCTTTTTCTCTCGGCTCTCTACGCCTCTTTTCCAAGTTTCCTCTTCTTCCAGCTCTCCTCCTTGGTAGTCCTCTCTATGACCTCCTCCTGCTGACTTCCTGTCATATGACATCAGGATGGCTTCGTGGTAAGAGTTGAAAGGTGTGACTTCATGCAGTTAATCAGATCACACATACTTAAGTGAAATCAAGTGAAGTTTGGAATTTTATTTTATTTTTATTTTTCAATTCTTTTCCTTCTATGAATCATCTTATGACCTCTCATGACCTCCTGGAGGGGACCTAACCCTGAGAGGTTGGGATATCCTGGATTGAAAAAACAAATTCAAACTAGTAAAACTTCAGTCAGCAAGTAGAATAATGGTACAAGTAAAATGATGAAGATTTACTGCTTTTACTTTGGATAGAAAACTAGAAATTAACAGTAATTTAGCGTTTTTACTATAATCTTGTGCTGTTGGTACTTTTCAGTAAGCTTCATTTAATTTTTTATTTATATTAGACATTAATTAAACAAGCGCTTGTCTTTCCAACAGCATGTGGAGGTGGCTACGCCGAGCCAGACATCACCCAGTGCACGCCGCACCAGTGTTTCCACAGCAATGCGCCACACTACGCTGAGACGGACATCGTGCGGCTGCAGGGCGTCACTGGCAGCAACATGTACGCCGTCCCCGCCCTCACCGTGGACTCTCTCACCAGGAAGGACATCTCCGCTGCCGAGTTTCCTCGGCAACAGCTGATCTTCAGGGAGAAGCTGGGGGAGGGGCAGTTTGGCGAGGTGAGCTCGTGGGAGGTTTCGTGGGCTGCAAAGTAGGGATGCAACGATACCAATTTTTTCAAACCGATACGATACCGATACTTGGATCTGAGTACTTGCCGATACAGAGTACATAAAACGATACTTCTACCACACACACACACACACACACACACACACACACACACACACACACACAAATGCAATGAATTGGAAGACAGGTTTTATTTTATTCCCTGTTGATAAAAAATAAAATCTTAATAAAAATGGCCACAAAAAAATTTCAAGTGAAAAATAAGCACTTCTGTTAAATTATTGCAGAGTCTCCACATTGTAATTTTACAAAATATCACTGAACTATTGGCACTGTCTCGAGCTTTCAGAATAATAAATAAACACTTCTGTTTGGAATAAAATAAATAGAAATTAGGTTTGCGAATAAATTAAACTTTTAAATTATTGCAGAGTGTCCATATTGTAAACAAACAAACAAAATAATTATTATAAAATAAATAATAAATAAAATAATAATTGGCCCCCTAGTGGCCAATCTAAAAAACTACAACAGAAATGACATGCCACCCTCTGATTAATGAAATAAGTTAGTATCGGTTCATGGTATCGGTTAACTTTTACGAGTATGAGTACACACACATTTTACAGTATCGGCCCTGATACCCAATACCAGTATCGGTATCGGTGCATCCCTACTGCAAAGTTATCCTGGAAAAATCTTATTTCATCCCTATTTCATCTTCTTCCCTGGCAGGTCCACCTGTGTGAGGCGGAGGGACTCCCAGAATTTCTTGGGGAAGGCTCGCCCCTCCCTGACCGAGACGGTCACTCCGTGCTTGTGGCTGTTAAACAGCTGAGGGCCGACGCTACCAGCCAAGCCAGGTACTCTTTATGAGTGTGTATATGAATCGCAGCAATGTCAAACTATATAAATTTGGAGCTGAGGTGGTTAAAGGTTCATCCCCTGGAGAGCATATATTGGTTAAAATCAGTGTATTCATTGCTTTAATGTGTTCATATGATGAGAATTTTTCACTATTTATACACTAAAAACAAAAATATAATCCATAACTAGTCAAATGAATAACATGCAGGACCGAAAGCTCCAAACGGCATTTCCTGGTTGACTAATTTTTGCAGAGAAAGCCCTCCTACCATGTTTGTCTTTACAAGACTGTTATTTGAAGTGAGAGCAGTTCTTGACTCCGTAGATGAGAATATATTAGGATAAACTGGTGTAAGAGCTTCAAGGGATGTGCAGGAACAAATAAGATCTGTGCATCAGGCTTCACTGTAACACTGAGAAATAGATACCTGTAAACAGATCTGGAAATGCTTCCTCTCCTTTATCTGTCCGTCGATCAGGAACGACTTCCTGAAGGAAATAAAGATTATGTCTCGTCTGAATGACCCCAACATCATCCGACTGCTGTGTGTGTGTGTGTCGTCCGACCCGCTGTGCATGGTTACTGAGTACATGGAGAACGGAGACCTCAACATGTTCCTGTCGCAGCGGGAGATCGAGAGCACTCTAACACATGCCAACAACATCCCTTCAGTCAGGTTATCCATGCACACAGTTCGCACAGGTCATACATGAAAACAATCGACCGTCAGGTTTCTAAACGATCTTGTTAGTGCACTTTTGATTCTCACCACTTTGAATCGCTTTCTGCTTCTCCACTTCAGCCTGTCTGACCTCCTCCATATGGCGGTGCAGATCTCGTCGGGGATGAAGTACTTGGCATCTCTGAACTTTGTGCACCGTGACCTGGCCACAAGAAACTGCCTGCTGGACCGCCGCCTCACCATCAAGATTGCCGACTTCGGTATGAGCCGAAACCTGTACAGCAGCGACTACTACCGTATCCAGGGCCGGGCGGTGCTGCCCATACGATGGATGGCCTGGGAGAGCATCTTGCTGGTAAGGTTTGGAGGAAGGGAGTTGATTTAAGATACGATCTTTATTTTGCTCCTTTTAAACTTTACACCTCTGTCACGTGTTACTTTTTGGTGGAAGTTCTGCGGTTATTCTGCTGCTGCATTAAAAATCTTCAGATACTTGAATGAATGTTACCCTGATGATACGTTCCTCTGTATTAGAGAGCTGAGAGCTGCTGTCATAGGAGATAAGTTGATACGTTTTCACAGGATTCTGTCTGTGAGCACTAATCATGATTCAGTAGCTTGAAGAACCATCTTTAAATCAAATCAAATCACTTTTATTGTCACATCACATGTGCAGGTACACTGGTACAGTACATGTGAGTGAAATTCTTGTGTGCGAGCTTCACAAGCAACAGAGTTGTGCAAAAATACAATAACGTAAAACAAGCAAAATATAAGAATGGCTAAATCTGAGACTAATAAATATATGTACAATATATAATAGTGTATTTATTACTGGATGTGTATACTAAATATGTTTTTCTACGTGTGTGTGTATACATATTTTACAAATTAAATAGAGTAAACAATAAAATAAAATATATAAAATATACAGAGGTTTGTAGTTGGATATTGTGCAAAACAGTGGCATTAATGTACAGTGTGGAGTGCATAATGTTGAAGTTCCAGTAGTGGAGGTGAGGTGTCTATGAAGTGTTCAGCAGTCTGATGGCCTGATGGAAAAAGCTGTCTCTCAGTCTACTGGTACGGGACTTTAGCAGAAATAACTATCAGTAATTTTTTGCTGTATGACTTTATTAGTCTAATATAATTGTGGAGGAATTTTAGCCCACTGTTGTAGTTCTTAGTTCTTTTTTTTCCAAACTGGGAAAACATCTGCTTGTAAATAGGTGGTCAGATATTATTGTATATTTTTATTTTTATTTTATTTTATTTTATTTTATTTTATTTTATTTTATTTTATTTTATTTTATTTTATTTTATTTTATTTTTATTTATTTTATTTTATTTTATTTTATTTTATTTTTATTTTATTTTTTGCATATTTTTCACATGTTCGTACAGGATATTGTATTTGTTTTAAATGTTATGCACTTGTGTGGTACATGTATTTTGACTTTTGTTGCTATGATGCCAGGTCTCTCTTGGACATGAGATTTTTAATCGCAATGAGATTTTTTACCTGGATAAATAAAGGACTAATAAATAATAATAATGATACTAATAGTAAAAAAATTGCTGATTATGCTACTTAGCCTAGTTAACCCCCAATACTTCACACATACTAC
This sequence comes from Neolamprologus brichardi, assembly GCF_056152115.1. Classification (NCBI taxonomy): domain Eukaryota; kingdom Metazoa; phylum Chordata; class Actinopteri; order Cichliformes; family Cichlidae; genus Neolamprologus; species Neolamprologus brichardi. Next base: position 32,915,160 of record NC_142115.1, read on the forward strand.
CAGCCAAGCCAGACTCTATGCAATGCTATAAATAGTCTTTTTCAAATGACTGGTAGTCTATAAATGTTAGTCTTTAATATTCAAAAGAAGACGAGCTAAAAGTTCAGAGTTAATGTCCAGAAGTTTATAGGCTTGTAATTGTATTCAAACCCTGGGGACATTTGCCTAGATCAGTTCAGCGACTTATAAAAAACATGTACGTTCCCCTCACATCTTCTTTTTTAAAAAGCTGAAAGCAGTAAAACAGTTTTCCACAAAACAAATAACAAACTCTTTACAGTTGCTTGTCTTTAAAATTGCTCGATGCATAAATGCAAATGCAAAATGTTTCACTAAAGGAAGTTTAGCTAAGAGTTCTTCAAAAGCTTCCTGCCCTCCAGGGGAAGCACCAGTAGCGGTTTGCACACTAAAACAATGAAACATCATGTTTGCTGCAGTGTTTTCTTTGAATAACTTTCCTGTTCTGCATTATGAATGTGGTTGCATAAGTTTAATGTCTTTTGCAGCTGTAAAGTTAAGCAAAAAAAACAATGGATCCAAGCTGACCCAAACCAGGTCTAAAGCAGAAGCTTTTATCATACGTTTTCATCGTATCATATTTTTTTTGTAAGTCTCACAAAGCATCACAAACAACATTTCATCAGCAGCTGTCTTCAGAGAGTTATTGAAAAAGTGGTAAAGAGTGTTAAACTTTCAGGTGTGATTATTCTCCTCAGGGTAAATTCACCACAGCCAGTGACGTGTGGGCCTTTGGAGTCACCCTGTGGGAGATCTTCACTCTGTGTAAGGAGCAGCCCTACAGCCTGCTGTCTGATGAACAGGTCATAGAGAACACTGGCGAGTTCTTCAGGAACCAGGGCAGACAGGTGAGGCGAAACACAGAGTCAGAGATTATTACCTTCTGTCACTGGATTAAATCATTTTGCCCACCTGAGAGTAAAACCGCAAACATTTAATTTAATTACAACTGGATCCAAGACAGCTCATAGCAGTCTTTACAAACCTGGAAATCAGGACCCTCGTAAGTGCCTGCAGGATAAATTTGAGGGGCTACTAAACCTAACTCAACATTTCTCTTTTTTAACAAATCACTGGAATCTGTCATCACTCTTAATTCTCCCGTGTCCCTCACTAGATCTTCCTCTATGCCCCTCCACTCTGCCCACCTTCTCTCTTTGAGCTGATGATGCGTTGCTGGAGTCGCGATATCCCTGACCGACCCACCTTCGAGGGACTTTACCAAGCCCTGAAGCCCCACGTCAACCAGTGAGTCGAGGCTGCTGGGATCTGCCGGTTGGGATTTCCGTGGCGGTGGGACTCTTATAAGAAGACAGACTGACACAAGAGCACAGAGGACTGGGATTACAGTGCAGAGGGATTGTTGGTTTGCTTCGCAGCACTAGCGACTCCCTTTTCTGAAAGACCAGGTGATGATGGAGGGAGACGTGACTAGTCAGCTCAGAGGAGAAAATATCGCAAGCTTCAGACCTTTTGGTCCATAGTGAACAAACCATTGGCAGTTTCATAGCTTCTTCTGTTGTTTTACAGCCGCTTTACCCCAAGCCTTTTGACTTGTTTGTGCCAAAAGTTGCCTTAAACCATTTGTTTCCTTGTCTTTGACTTTTAGAGGTTACAAAAAACTGGATAGTCCTTGTAGTTTCTCCTTTCCCTGTGGGTTTTTATTATTATTATCATTATTATTATTATTGTTATTATTATTATTATTGTAAAGCACTGTGTCTGTGTCTCTCAGTTATTCATGTTCATATATTAATCCACACTGGAGCTAGGGCTATAGGGTCAGATTTTAGTGTAGGATTTTATTTTTTAGATTTATTTTATTTTATAATTTTGTTGTTTTGTGGAGTTTCACAATCGTTGGTCTTTTTTTTTTCTTTTTTTTTTTGTGGATATGAATGTTGGTCAGCTGAGGTTCACGTCGCGGTGCCAAGAAGCTGAAGAAACCTGTGTGGCTCACAGACTGAAAATCAGTCGGTGGGTATCTGTGGGAAATTAAAAAAAAAAAAGAACTTAAAGCCACATGAGAAAAACTGAATCATGCCACTTTTGTTCCCTAAGAGACAAAAAAAATGTTGAAATGCAGTTTTAAAATAAAAACAGAATTGTAAGCATCTTTGTGAAGATGGGCATGATGGTCAAAATTTATGATCCTTTTATTCAAAGTGCTTTGCATATGTAGCAAAATCGGTACCAGAGGGAAAGGTCATGGACGCCTGAACCTCAGATGCTGGTCACAGGGAGACTAACCAAGTGTCGAATACCAAGGTGTCATTTAACCTGTCGGTGTTTGTCTTTGGGGACCTGCAAAATATACATTTTGTGGATAAAAAAAAAATCAAAAAGCATACCTGATTTAAACGTGGGCACCACGTGGTCAGAGTTTAGTGCACACCAGCATGCAAAACGTTAAAAAAGCAGGATTTTCACTCAGCACTTGGTTTGTCCTCTCAAAATGAAATTCAGGTTCATCGGTCGCACACGTCAGTGACACACAAATGCAAATCTGATAGTTGTGAGCCCTGCTTAGGCAGGCCATCTGTGGGGAGATTTAAAACAGGTATCCTTTTTGATTTTTGATGGGCATTGTGGAACTTTATGAATGCACCTTGCATATCTCCTTATTCGAACTCACAAAGCTGAAGGTGTTAAGCTCTGCTCTGGCTTCATGTAGTCTGTTTTATTCACAGGAATAAACTGCAGTGATACTTACTGCACTGCTGCACATGTAGATGTCTCACCATTTGATATGTCTAGTCTTCTGTAGTCTGAATTTGCTAGGATTTGAACTCCAGACAAAGCATTTTGTCTTGACTTAATGTACCATCTACATTTGGGGCTGTGAGTTCCCAAACTACTGCGTTAGAACAAGGTTCACTGATCAGTGAAAGCTGATAGACTGAGGGCTGGATTTCCAACCAGGCAAAGCAGGAAACTGGGAAAAAGCCATTTGTCTGTCACCACTGGTTGTAGCTAAAAAATGTTTTAAGTGCTTCCAACACTGAGCAGGTATTTAACCGAAGAGCGCCCTGCAATAATAGTTCATTTTCTGACCCTGTGTAGTGGAATAACCCTGTGGCAGATTGTACCGTTTTAGTTTAGTTTGTCCATAGCGGAGCCTGTTCCTGAAGTTATATTTAATCAAATGTAGGTGTAAAGACTAATGTTTCAGCTCAGAGGATCTGATTACACGGTTCATATTCAAAGGAGCGCTGGTCAGGTGATCAGTGTTAGCTATCAGTGTATGTTTTACATGGGGGCCACTTAACAGGCATCAGAGAAGTCACTGCATCCAATCACTGCAGCACCTTTACTGAAACAACCACAAAGATCTTTATGTTTAATAAGCAATTCATTCATTCTGACTTTGTTTTGCATAGCATTCGGATGAGTCTTGTTTACAGAACTAATGCTGGATCAATGCAGACTGTAGACTGGATTTATTGTTCTTCTGTCAGGATGTCTTAGGAGTAATAAAACAAAACAATAAATGTTTCACGTCCAAATGTTTCACGATGATTTCAGCTTCAGCCAAAACTGACAAACGATACGAGCGTTGGAATTTTCACGATTCTGTCTCATCTTCAAAGTGTTGGCATTAACTTTAATCCAAGCATCAGTCCTCACCTTCCTTGTTGCAAGATTAAAAATTTATAACCGATAAGGAAGTTCATGTCGACAGTGCAACGATTTAAGCGAGCAGTTACAGATATAAGGCCATACAGATTCATAGAGATAGGTGACCATAGCCAGTGAGTATTTTGCACAACCTGACAAGGGAGGGATGGATCTGACTATGAAACTGAGGGATGGGTCATAAGCAAGGCCCATTTGCATAAGGAAAGCATACCCTGCTTTAAGTCCAGTTAACTCTAAATGAACCGTAGTTTACAAAAGAAAAGTTGTGCTGAATTAGGTCAGACTAGAAACTATTGAATAAGACTATAAACTACCTGGGAAAGTCTTTACTTCACAAATGAAGTTAGCTGAAGAGAGATTCTCATAGACGTCTGTACAATCAGACTCTTTTTGCCACTAATGGAGTTTCCTCTGGCTGGTGATTAGACAAATGGGAGGTTTGAGGTACTTCTGTGTCCTTCTGTGTCAGACACAGACTCTTTCTGTCTTTTCTACAGTCTGTGGATGGTAGCGGACGGTGCAGCCTTTTGACTGACTAACTAACTCAAGTGATGCTGACAGTGGCTATCATGTTAGTAGTAGCAAGAGCCGCTTTGTCCCCATGCTTCCTGCACCATCCATTTTAACATGACTCAGTAAACTTCTGGTGTGTCTGTTTTCAGAGTTCTTGTCTAATGTATAAAGGTGGTAAAGCATAATTTAATGTCTGTTTTTTTTACTGTTTAGGTCACTCAGTTAATGTCAGTGTGTATTATTTGTATGCAGTACACATTTGCAGTATTTTAAATCCTCCCTGAGAACAAATCGTGTAAAATTAAAAACGGCGCAAACGGAGAAAGACCAAACATGTCGATTTTTGTGTACATTTTTCTGTGTTTTGTTGTTGTTACAGTAGTGTTTTGTTATCTGTACTGTATCTTACATTTCTTTCAGCGTGTTTGTGCGAGTGTTTAAGAGAAAGTGAGATACTGAGTGAGTCTTTTCAACATTCCCTCGAGCACTGGGAGCTAGTTGAGGTTGAAGTGGTTAACTGGATTTGCTCGGTTGTGCCAAATTATGTTAACTAAGCAAAAGAGGGAGTTGGGTTTTGTTGTTGTTGTTGTTGTTGTTTTCAAGGCAAGAGGAAAGATGGACAGAAGGAAACCACTAAACTCAATCTCCCAGAGTCCTTTGCTACAGTGAGCCTGTGTATTTTGTTTTGGTTCCATTTGAGAAATCTTTTAGTTTGATAGTGTACAGTATAATTGGTCTATAATATCTCAGTGTGTGAATGCAGATTAGGTGTGGTAATTTTTATTAATAATTAATTGTCTATCTGAATTTATAGCTATTTCTGTTTGTTTCCCCCTTTTTTTTTTTTTTTTTTTACACAGGAATTCAGCATTTATGGACATTTTTCTGAACAAGATGTTCTGTTTTGTTTCCCTGTTCACAGTAATTTCTCATCCACACTGTTTAATCTTTGCTCCCATCTTCAGTATGTTTCAGACACATATTGTACATAGGCTAGTAGCTGTTTATATTAATATATTGGGAGGAGGAAGCTTGGTGTTCTCTGGTCCCAAGTGGTTTTCACTCTGTACTTTATCTCACTTTGGTTTGTTTTCCTATAATAAACAGTAAATGTGTCAAAGATGGGTTTTTTCTTTTGTCTTTGTTTATTTGTTTGTTTGGGGGTTGTTGTTTTTTCATGAGTAGAGAAAATTGAAATCTAAGCTTTTCAACAGTTGACGTTACAGTTTTCAGTCTAGAACACATCGATGTTCTGTACAGCAGGGGGCAGCAGAGAGACTTAAAACGCACAGGACAGCCTATATGTGGAAATGAGTCCTAGAGAAGCTTTGTTGTTCTGAAGGAAGACTGAAGCCCTGATTTCTGCACATTTTTATGCCTTTTGTTTCAGGTTTGATTGTTCTGTGAGGATTTACGCCTTTTTGGTTGTTTTCCAAGAAAAATAAAGGTTAGCAGGGATACAACACAACAAGAGGTTCCGTGGTGGGCAGGAATGTTTTTGTGAATTAAGGCACTGGTAATAAAACGTAACAGCCAATGATTAAAAATGACAAATTTCAGGCTCTTTAAGCTCTACTTTGGTCTCAGCCTCCTCGGGAAAATATGTCTAGAGTAACTGTGGGTTTACCAAACTGTAAAGCTGCTCCTACAGCCTTATATGTGGGTTACATTATTAGGCCAAGATTGTTCAATTCAATTCAATTTTATTTATATAGCGCCAAATCACAACAAAAGTCACCTCAAGGCGCTTCATAGGTACAGAGAAAAACCCAACAATCATGTGACCCCCTATGAGCAAGCACTTTGGTGACAGTGGGAAGGAAAAACTCCCTTTTAACAGGAAGAAACCTCCGGCAGAACCAGGCTCAGGGAGGGGCGGGGCCATCTGCTGCGACCGGTTGGGGTGAGAGAAGGAAGACAGGATAAAGACATGCTGTGGAAGAGAGACAGAGGTTAATAACAGATACGATTCAATACAGAGAGGTCTATTAATACATAGTGAGTGAGAAAGGTGACTGGAAAGGAAAAACTCAATGCATCATGGGAATCCCCCGGCAGCCTACGTCTATTGCAGCATAACTAAGGGAGGATTCAGGGTCACCTGGTCCAGTCCTAACTATATGCTTTAGATTGTTGCATCACTCGCTCCTAGGGATGGGTATTGATAAGATTTTCACGATTCCGATTCCATTTTCGATTCTGTTTAACGATTCGATTCTTTATCGATTCTCTTATCGATTTTTTTTTTTTTTTAAAAAGGAGAACACTAAGGTCAATTAGCTTAGATCTTTGTTTTATATCTTCTCTTTGAACAAGATAGAAATTTAGGAGTAACATGGCCTTACAAACCCAACAGTGAGATCTTAACAGATCCAACCTACGGCTCTTCAATGGGGTGTCACAGGGTCCCCAGGAAAAAAAATTGTGAATGTAAAATAATAAAATAAATATTCTTCTGTAGCAATTACACAAGAATATCCAATAATGTCCCTGCCTACAATTAAACACATTCACTTACCGAAAATCGGGGGCATCTGCTGTGGCAAATGGGTGCAAACCTTTTACCACAAACTGAGTCACTGCTCGGTGACGTTCGTCTATCCTGGCCTGAAAGGAGACGCTACCGGTAGACTGTAGCAAGAACTGCCAGCATCTGAGCCAGACTCTGTCTGTCTCTCTCATCATGGTCACCTAAATGCACAGTAATGGCAGGTTTTGTAATAAGGCAGATCGCGCTAACATAATATGCACTGTTAGTTGATTATTTACCTGCCGTATTAACGGGAGAGGACGTGCAAACGTTACCGCTGCTGCTGGGTTGAGATTCACGAGTCCGGAGCGGAATTAAAAACACGACATTCATTTAAGGTCAACAAGAACCGGTTTTCGATACCCATCCCTACTCGCTCCCTGTTCAATGTAGAATTGAATTAAATCCTTCTCTTCATAAACAAGGTCTTGAATAATCAGGCCTCATCTTGTCTTAAAGACCTTAAGTACTGCATTACTGGGATATTTAAAAGTAGAATGGGAGCTTTCATGCCTCTCATTTGTGGCACTAACTCTCAGTTTGGATTCGGGAGACAAACACCGTCTCTCGTATTGTGTTAAAGGTTTTCAGTTGGCAAAAGGTTTGGACTGCAGGCAGGCCAGTTTAGTACCTGGACTCTTCTACTACTTCTTCTACTATAGGTGCTGTGTGCGGTTTAGTATTGTCATGTTTAAATATGCAAGGACTTCCCTGGAATAAGACATCATCTGGATGGAAACATATGTTGCTCTAAATCTTGTATATACCTTTCAGCATTGATGATGCCTTTTAATGTGTGCAAACCACCAGTATAGGCACTAATGCAACCTCATACCATCAGAAATCAAACAGCTTTCCCATTTGGATTTCTCTGACTACAGAAGAACTTTTCCACTTTGCCTCAGTCCATCTTAATGAGCTTCAGCCCGGAGAAGATGCCACTGTTTCTGTTTTCAGATATTGCTTCTTCTTTGCATGCTAGCACTTAAACCTGGATTTTAGGACTGGAACAGGGAATTGTGTTCACAGACTCACAGACGATGATTTGTGGAAGTTTTCCTGAGCATGCAGTGATTTCCATGACAGATGCATCCCTGTTTTCAATGCAGTGCCCCCTGCAGTTCTAAAGATTACAAACATCCAATACTGAGTTTTGGCCTTGTCTCTAGCACACAGAGATTTCTCCAGATTCTCTTAATCTCTTGATGATATTATGTACTGTAGATATTAGATATTCAAAATCAATTTTACACTTGGGAACAATATTCTGAAATTGTTGCACAGACTAAGTAGATGCTGTCTTTTTTTTACAGATTGGTGAACCTCTGCTTATCTTTACTTCTGAGAAACGATGCCTCCCTAAAGATGATCTTTTTTTCCCCTTTTCTAGCCTTCTGGTGCCCCATTTGACTTTTTTTAAAAATAGGGATTGCTGCCATCAAATTTAAAATGACTTGTTTTAGTTTTCTCATTTGAAACATTGGATATGTTTTTTTACATGTTCAATTGTGAATAAAATATGAGTTTATGAGATTTGCAAGTCATCTCATTGTGTTTTTATTTCCATTTTATTCAACATTGCAACTTTTCTGGAATTGGGTTTTGGTCTCTTTTAGTTGAGATGTTTCTTTTGTATCTAGGATTTATCATGCATCATAATCAATCAGTTAGTTTCCGTAGTAACTGCACGAATTGAGTAATGAAAGAGAAGTGTTATAAAACCTTTGCAGGTTGCTCATGAACTCTGCAGGAATCCTGACAATCACAGATTTTGTAACTGTCCTAAATTTGGCAAAGAAGCCAAAGGCAGAGGTTTGCCTGCATGTGTGGGCTCAGTGCCGGCAGATTTCATAACGGTGGTTCACGGCCAAAAAGCACGGCGCAGGTTTTACTTTGATGGAAGTTTGTTTAAAGTTGCCATGTCTCTCTGTAGGTATGAAGTGTAAATGTCTCTTGGTTGATAAATTGACAGTCTAAAAATGTGCTGAGAGTTTGAGAAAGCACTAAAAACCTTCCACACATGTGAAGGTTTACACAACACTGGGCAAGGTGACAACAGCTTTTATACAAGTGGTATGATGCTAGAGTAGATCCAGCCAAACCCAACCTGGCTGTAATTGTTGGTGCTCTGCTCCCTGCTGTCCTTCCAAATGTGCGAGTAGGTCTGGTCACAGTAGGGACTATTTTTGTCTCTTTAGTGTGAGAGCTGTCACGTACACCAAATGCTTCATGAAGGACTGAGAACAGCTTCAACCATTTCATTTTTAAACATTTACTTTCCTTTCACTTTAAAGGCCGTCAGTGACAGAATGACAATTAGCAAATGGAGTACGCGACAATTTGGAAGTTCAGAAAAGGTTTACAAAGGAAGTTAGAGCAAAATTATAACCACAGTCGTTACTGCTGAATGACTATGGTTTTGACTTAGTTTAAAGGCTGCTTAAGAATTTGTCTTCATTAACAAAAAACAAAAAACAATCAACCGATCAAATCCATGAACAATGTGTCACAGTCTGGCGAGGACAGACTGTAGGGGTAGACAAAAGGACCCAAAACGCATACTCCAAGGGAACAGAACTTGAAATGTTAACAAAAAGCGAGCCGTTTAATATGGCTGGTAAAAAAGGTACAAACAAAGGGCAAGGCAAACTGAAGCAAAATTAACACAAACCTAAACTGGGAAATCTAAACAAACAATAAGAAAAACCTAGACAAGAAACTTGGAAGCATAGGAAGCGAAGCATAGGAAGCGAAGCATAGGAAGCGAAGCATAGGAAGCGAAGCATAGGAAGCGAAGCATAGGAAGCATGGCATGGACAACAGACGACCTGACAATAACACACTGAAAACAGAGGACTTAAATACACAGGAGGTGATTAGGGGAAGTGGGAACACATGGAGGAACAGCTGACTGACATGAGCCTAATGACAGGACAAGGGAAGTGAAACTAAATACAATGAACAAAGAACACACGACTCCTTCAAAATAAAACAGGAAACACGAGACAGACATGATAATACAAACTTGATAACATAAGACACGCAGCATGAAACACAAAGGGTGAGGGAAACTTAAATACAGGGGAAGAAAACACAAGGAGTCTAATAACCAAATGAACTTCGCAAATCGAATGAACTTAAACATAAACAACATCCAAATAAACTAAAACTTAAAACGCTGGGTCAACAGACCCAGGAACATGACACAATGTCTGTTTTTGCCCAATCAAGATGTAAAGCCTAATTGTGCAACATTAATAATCTCTATCTAAGCTATAAAGATAATTTAGTGGCTCTCCACAAAGTTTTTTTTATTAACTTAGTTCTAAATTCTGGATTCTGCTGAAAAGAAAAACTTACCAAGTATCATTAATTTTTCCAGCATTTTGTTGACCTACATCCAACTTTTTGAGATGTTTTGCTGCCCCAAACTTTAAAATTCTACATTTTCTCACTTGAACTCAAATTTGATTCACTTTTTCAGTTGTGAAGAAAATATGGATTAATGAATATGAGTTGTAGATAAAACATTTAAAGTGAATAGATTAAGTAGAATAGAAAACGGAGTAAAATAGAGTAAAGTACTGTGTGAACATGTGTTGTGTCTTCTCGTAACCATAGAGATAAAAAACACAACACAAAATGTGTCAACAAGAATCTGCACAGTAAATTATTAACCTGGTTGAATTTAAAGAAATATTTAAACACAACAGCATTTGAAGTAGTTGTATTTATTCATGATTTATAGTTGTCATCCTTCATTCTTATATGTTCCATTTCCATATGTTCCACCTGTCTAAGTGTAACGGCAAACGATGTTAGTATTTAATACAAACTATGGGCAACTGCAGCAATCTGCCAGTGACAATTTTTGATGCTGTCACGGCACCGAACACCGAACTCTCTGACCCAGTGTTTGTGTTTTTGGTTAAGTTATACTCTTTAAATTGTGGTTTTCTATTTGTATTATATTTATAGTTCCTGGTTTCTAGGTTTCTGTGCCTCATCTGTTCTTGGTGAAGGTTTAATTCTGTTCTCCGTATGTTGGATGTTCATTCTTTTCTGTCTCTGTGGGTTGCATGTGTCCCACGTCTTGTTGATTCATGTTCCTTCTGTTCCAGAGTCTGTCATGTTTCCACGTCTCTGTCTTTATGAATGCTTTGTGCTTCCTGTTTTACTTTGACAGTCTGTGTCCTATTATCAGTGTATTCTGCTTTGTTTCCTTGTCTCATTATGTCAGATTAGCCCCAGCTGTGCTTCCCTCCTGTTTTCCATTCCCTCGTCACTCCCCAGTGACGAGGGAAATGCCTTTAAGTTTCATTCTATGTCCAAGTCCTGCGTTTGGGTCCGTATCCTGCCACAGTACAAACCTTGACAGGTGCAGCACTGTGTACCTATTTCACCTTGAGACTGCCACCAACATTTTGCAGACTGGCTGAGAAATCCACATTTTTCCATAGTGATCTGTGGTTACCAGATGGTCTCTAGGCCTGTATGATTGGGACCTTATGTTACCCGTGCATTTCCATGACTCTGCTACTTTCAGCTGCTCCCTTAATCCCAAGAGCTCACACAGCAAGCACCTCGGCACAGATTTACACCAGATAAACTTCCTGACAAAACCCCAAATGGGATTTGGGTCTCCATCTATAATCGGACCAAACCAAACCTTACAGTTTTAAGGTGAATGTGTAAACCACTACACTATGGAGTCTCTTGCTTCTCCTTACTGACTACTTCTTCCCACCTTTCTTCACCTCATAAAGTTTTCTACTGTGGTGAAGAAAGCTTTTCCACTGAACCCTCAGTCTTTGTTAGGTTGTCATTTAATCTCCCTTCTGTTTCTCAGTTTTCCATTTTTCTGGCTCCCAAATTTTGATTTGCTTCTAAATAAATAGATCCTTTCATATTTACTGCCAGCCATCAGTCCCATCCAAAAACCTTTATATTTAAATCTGCAGGTAAATTGATGTAATCTACATCAGTTAAACATAAATAGTCATTAAACCAGAACTCTTCTAACTCTGGTTTTTGCAGTATGTTCACTCGTGGAAGAATCTGGATGTATAAACTCTCACAGCTCCTACGGGGCAAACAGCAGGATGCTATGATCCAGTCATGAATGAATCGAAGCAACAGCACAATCTTTAATCTGTAACTGAATAAAATATGATGCACAGAGGAATGTTAAGCCTTGTGTGCATAGATAAAGGATTTGGGTCATTCATTAAATAATGCCACTGTTGTATTTTGATGCAGGTAAGTGCCCATGTGCCATTTTAAGAACTCTGTTTTAAATCTCATTTTGCCAAAAATAAATATATCTTGAGACCCTAAGAATCCGGAAAATAATAATTGTTTTCGAGTTCAAACATCTGGCTGAATAAAGCCTCATTAGTTTGTGTCGATTAAAGATTTAATGGTTCATGTCAGGAAACGGGGTCCCTGCAGGAGTTATAATAGGAAAGACCACAGAATAAAAAGGATGGAAAGAAGGAACCAGCAAATTGGTCCTAAATGGGCCAAATCACGCATAAGATTAAGGTCTTGGTGTATTATTAATATTATTTAAATTTGAATGATTTATATTTTAAAATGTTTGTTACTTTGGGAGTGTTAATTGATGTTTCCACCTCTAGAACTGCTCTCAGGGGTTTTGACACAGTTAGTGCGCTGAGGAATTTTACAAAAGCCTTTTGCTTTGATTTGTTTTATTTGTCAATGTTTTACATCAGTCAACTGTAAAATGGAGCTTTCAGATTACTACAAGCGAGCAGGTGACAGATACTGAACTGTACATGAGAGCAGAGACCACCAGATGAAAGTACCAGTGCCAACAACCTGCCTATACAGGTTGATTGACAGGTTCTCTCGTCAAAGTAACTGCACAGAAATGACAACCCCCACGCTCTGCTGTTTATGGGTGCTATCTGTCCCCCAGCTGTTTGACCTCAGGGTAGAGGAAGGGGCCAGCTAGTTGATGTGTTTTTCATGAGTTTCTCAGCAACTTTACAAGCAGATCAGCAGCAATGAAGTGAAAGCAATGCTCTGGATGGATGGATGGATGGATGGATGGATGGATGGGAAGACTAGTTAACTGCCTATATTTTAATTCCAAATTTTTCACCTTTTATATAACAGTTTTTGGTTTTGGTAGCATGGTAGCTTTTTCAAATTTCCATTATTTACCCTCAAAAATTTGTATGGATTAGTTTAAATTAAATAAAATTTAGAGGACAAAGATGGAAATAACTACAGACAAATACAATAAAGATCACAGTGAAAGAGTGTCTGAAGGCCTGACTGATTTACAGCTTCACTTGTTGACTTGTTGCCTTTTAACCATAATCAGTAGACACACACACACACACACACACACACACACACACACACACACACACACACACACACACACACACACACACACCAGGGGAAACCTGCTGTTTGGTTTCTTGACCTATGGATGGATGGCATGTGCTGGGGCTGGAAATAAAACCCACAAAGCTGCAATTAGACAACCACTTTTTTTTTTTTAAATTCGTCCAAGTTTAATTTGTCACCAATTATTTGATGACACTTTTGGAACAGCAGCATAAGCCACTGACTCAACCAGCTCAACTCGCAGAAAGTCATACTAACACATTAGCAGCTGAAGCCTCCCTTTCAGGGTGAAAAAAACACTTTTTCTTTTAATGAATCATTATAACATTTTTTTTTTAATTTTATTCTGATGATTAAGAGTGATTTTTCAGAAAGTCTCTTTTTTGGTTGTTTAAATATCACATGTTAAATTGTGACACAAGCTTGTGAATGTATCTGTTGTGATATAATCAGTGTTTTCACACTAAATTGATGGAGGGATGTAACTGCAGCTTTGTACTGACCAGGTAAATAAGAATGTTTTAACCCATTCAGCCATGCACACTGCAGCTTACTGCCACCCAAAGTCTCATGAATATGGTTTCTATTAGAAAAAATACACAAACGAGGGATTGCTAATGCTTTTGTACTTCATCTTAAATTGATTCTTTAAAGAAATCTACCATGGGGTGCTAGGCGTGACCTTACTTCTGAAGTGGGTGCCAAAAGACATTTGAGACCCTCTACTGTAGTTTAACACATGGTTAGAATGAAGTGCTGTCACGTGCCTCACATGTCTACGTTGTTGAATGCAGGTGTGCCACTGACTAACATCAAACCTCAAACGTGGTTTAAGACGGGGAGCTGACAACACAATCATTCATATGTTGTTGTTTTTGTCAATTTTGTGGCTTTGTTACGGATCTCTTGTTTCATCCACTGTTTTCTACACATACCAAAGGTGATGATGATGTTTGTAATGATGAAGGCACTGCTATTGTGCCTGGTTTCCATGGGTTGTTACGTGTCCCGTGTGCAGTAGGCACCCTCCAGGTAGCCAGCCCTCATTATGAAGCTGTTTAAAGTGCTCAGATCAGGCCGACACCTGCTTCTCATTGGGAACAGCCTTGTATTGCTGAAAGGGAAGTGCAGTGAGCTGTGATAAAATCCGTCCTCCTTTGATCTTCACACAAATGTTGTAAAAAGCGGCTCTTGTTCAGGCAGTTCACTTTTTCCTTTAGCAGTGAAGGAATCAGTTAAAATTTGTACACGTGTTTGTGGCTGAAGCGGCTACCTGCAGCTACTCACCAAAACACCATGCAAAAGCATTTCTGCTCCAACACAACCCCCAACTCAACCTGGTGTGCTTCTTTGACTTTAAGACAAAAGGAATCAGTATGATTTAGATTGATGACTTCTTAGAGAAATATTTGTTTTCCTGTGCAGATAAACTCTGCAGCAGACAAGACAAGAACACATTTCACATGTAGTCAAAAATGCATAATTACAACAATATAACAGCAGTATTTACATTGCATCATATTTCTGTTACAAACTACAGATAAATCAAACAAAGTCTACGACCGTCAGACAAGCAGGCTGCTGCAAGGCCATGAAGCATTTCATTGAGAAGTAAAAGAACCTACAGGCAGCAGGTAGTTATACAGTTATGTTTTCACCTTCTAGTCTACTGTGTCTGATATTTGAAGCCAGAAAGAAAAAAAGGTGGCAACCGCAAGAGCTGAATGGGTTGATTTTAGTTGCACAAGCTTGGAGTGCTGCATTTGTGCTGCCTGCAACTTTATACATGTCCTGAGGTAATGAGCAAAAAGTACCTGCCTTGTAATATGGGCGGGGCTTGGAGCAAACCTTTGTAGAAAGTAGATGAACCCCATCAACCCCATCAACAATGTGAAATTCATAGTGCTTGATAATGAGCTTGTTTAGATTTTTTTCTCTTTACTTTACCCCACTTCTTCTACCATGAGTGTGTCACACATTACATAAGGATTGCACTCAATGTTCAGTTCAGTTCTTTGTATCTTTCCCCCATTTATTTCTTTATGAATAGATCATCATTTCATTGCTTATTCGTTTAAATGCATATGGCAAATCCCCAAGCTTTACCATCTGAAGCCCTGAATTAACATTGCTGAACAGGGTTTTCTTCACAAACAAACAAACATGTTGATTGGACAATTTCAGTGCCAGTTTCAGGTATCAGTATTAACAGGAATTAATCAGTTAAAAGGAATAAAATAGGAACTGAGAGAGAAATATACTTAACATTTTGAGCACTGATTACCAGAGATGGGCAGTAACGCGTAACGCACATATATTTTATGTGCTGGAATATGCAGAAAATAGGTTTAAATATTAAACTAATTTCTTCCAGTCAGAGAATGTTGCATATAATTAAATTTTTGCTTGATGCATAAAGTTAAAAGGTTAAAACTAATAAAACAAGTTTTAAAAAGAGACTTTTTCATTTGATTACATTTTGTATGATGGATTATGTAGAAAAAGTAGAATTGGGCTGAAAGATCTATCGCTTTATCACCTATTCAGGTTGTAAATCGTGTTTTTAAAAAGTAACTAAGTAACTAAGTAATTAATTACTTTTGAAAATAAGTAATCAGTAAAGTAACGGGATTGCTTTTTGGGGGAAGTAATCAGTAATTAGTTACTGATTACTTTTTTCAAGTAACTTGACCAACACTGCTGATTAGTCTTGAGACAGTTTCTGGGTACCAACATAATTCAAATCTATTTTCCTTCTCTGAGCTTCTTCCAAACAATGACTGCAGAGCTGTCATTACAGTAGATGAAGCAGCTGATCATTTGCAGATGCTCCACTGTTCCTCCAGGGAACAATGAACAGGTTCATTATCAAACTGTGGACACCAAAATAAGTACTTTGCACATTAAGCGACATGAAAACAAGGACAACAAACTGTAAACAACATTTTCAAGGTCTCAGACAAGAGCAAGCAGATTTTTTACCATCTCATTAGAGGAAATATACAAGGACTAAGGTAAGGATGCAGGTTAGGTTCTCCTGGTGTTACTGTGAAAGACGCTATCTCCGGCTGGAAACTTAACTCACTGACATGTTAAACAGAAAATGTATAGTGTAACCTAAAGC
The DNA here is from genome assembly GCF_056152115.1 of Neolamprologus brichardi. NCBI lineage: Eukaryota > Metazoa > Chordata > Actinopteri > Cichliformes > Cichlidae > Neolamprologus > Neolamprologus brichardi. The sequence goes on from NC_142115.1 coordinate 32,931,365, forward strand.
ATTTGAAGTGATTTATCTGGATTGGTTTAAAGGGAAGGAGCTGTGGCTCTGTGGGTGGCAGGTTGTGTTTTACTGTGCACTCAGAGGAGGAAACTTCTCAGTTGGTAAGTGCTTCAATTTCAGCTTTTTTTTTAAAGCATCCTGAGCACTCAGCATGAGAGGAGCTTATTATTTTCCAATAAAGCCAGACAAAACCTGTAGGTGTCGAGTCACTGGAGCACACCTTATTATGATTAAAAATATGTTAAAAAAATATGATATATGTATTTTTAATACCATAAATACCCACAAAATATAAGCCTCGAGTTTTGGGCCACAAATAACTGGAAAACTGGAGCATACTGGACTCCTTTTTTACCCTGAGAGGTCTTTTTTCTTCTTTTTAAATGAAGGGTGGACACGCTAAAGCAATAGTGAGTCAGAAATCAGTATCTTTAGATCTCTGAGTAAAGTTGAGCAGCTCTGGCCACAGACATAATTCGACTGAGACAGGACTGCTATGAAGGCAAAGCATCACCCTAATTACGCCTCATCCTGTGAAGAGGAGACAATAGCCTGGAATTTAAAAGTGAAAAAGAAGGAGCTGTTTTTGGTGCCGTCTTTTCTAGTAAGGCTTGATAAGATTTTAGTTTCGAAATGTCTCAAACCAACTCCTTCTGACATGCAGTGGTTTGCTTTCTTGTTTTCTTGTGCATAAACATCACACTTTCTGAATCACGGTCCAAATTACTTTACCATGGTTCATGGAGAAATCCATCCACAGCATTGAAATCTGGAATTTAAAGGTTTTCATGCATTGCTGTCATGATCCATTTTAAATCACAAATCTCCCCTGATGATATTTTCCATTTGCTACATTTGGGTAAAGCTGCAGTTTCGTGATATCTGGTGCTCCTGCGCTGCATCTGCAGTTTGGGTTTGGCTGGGATATGAACTATAACTGTGAGGCCTGGAGAAAAAGCCTCAATGAAAACAAATAGGACAATGTGTGAAACTGCTGGTCGAGCCTTCCACATGTTTAGTGTAAAGATCAGGAGCCTCTTTCAAACATGTAAACCAAGACAATAAACTTCACATTGTGTGTGTGTGAAAGAGACAGAGAGCATCTGTATTTTTTTGTAAAGTCTCTAAATGCAGTACTGTACTTTCAGCAGCACAAAGGCTTGTCATTGGTATCATAACCTCTAAGGTACTGCCTCTGTACCCTTGTAGTTTGTGCCTTACATAGACTGTTCGTGAACCTCTACTAACATTTTTTCATCTTGATGCAATAGCACCAAACTGGACATTTTAAAAAGTCATCAAACTTAAGAACTATTAATAATTTATTGTATGGTAGTCCTCTGACCTTAATAAACACTCAAAGCTTCATTATTTCTGCACTTATGACCAGTTTTAGAAGCACCAATTAATGTAATATGCATATGTTTAGACTGAGAGACTAAACAGTTGCTACAACAAGGAGAACTGAGGCCTCATACTGTCAAACCCAAAACCTTCTTGCTGTGAAATGTCAGTGCTAAATTCTTTCTCATACTGCAATTAGGAAAGAAACATAAACATAACATAAACCATACATTTAGTCAACTTACAAGAAAATACAGTAAAAGCTTAATATTTTAGAGAAAAATGCATATTTCACCTGATTTCTTTTTATACTTAGCTAAGCTGTTATCACACCTTAAACTCTATCAGACATGGTGTCAATATGCAACTTTGGCTACTTTAAAACATAAACTTGCAAAAAGGTACATGTAGTTACGGTGAGGTCCAGTAACTGGCTCCCAGGGTACTTTTGTGAGCTTGTACTTGCAGTGGAAGGGACTGACTTTAAAAGAATTAAATAAAAAATAATTCCCATTTGATAGCACACAGTTGGAGACTGCTGGGAAACTTATTGGACATCTACAAAACTCAGTTTCAACTGTATGCTTTTTTATTTTTTGAGTTGAAGAGAGAGTAAAGAAGTTACAATTACACCAAATGAGAGTCTGAAGCCACATCTGATACTTAAACTTAAACCACCTCTCCCTCTCTCTCTCTCCCTCCCTCTCCCTCTCTCTCAGGAGAAGTTGCGCTCAAACATTTGAGAGGAAGTCCTTGAATCAGCAGCTGTGTGGCTGGAAAAAGAGCAACTCTCATTAAAAACTCAAGAGATTTACTATTAATAATGAAGGAGCTCTCCCCCATCGTTTTGCTGATTTCTTTTGCACACATTTGTTTCCTCTGTGCTTTTCTGGATGGAGCTCGCGCCCAGGAAGGTCCTGCTGCTGATGCACTTCGTCGGGGGTTGACATGGCAACATAACGGGCAGGTTTTCAGCATCCTGAGCCGTGGCTCTCAGTACAGGCCCTCCGCAAGGAGGCAAAGCGGATCACCCGGCCAGGGGAACCCCGTGGTTGTCCTCAGCAGTGCTAACGATACAGCCCGGGGCTCCCCGAGGGTCCCTGCTGCCAGCAGCTCGGCGCAATTACGCGCCATGACGCACCAGCGGCGGCAGCGACCTGACTCCGGCGCGGTCGGACGGGAGGACGTGATGGTGGGAGATGATCCCTACAACCCGTACAAGCCTTCCAACTATGACCCTTACTATAACTACTACAACTCGTACTACAGACCTAGACCTCGGGTTCAACCCCGACCCGGTTATGGCACCAGCTACCACCAGAATGGTAAGAAAACTAGCTTGTTTATTCATTAGGACGTCACTGACAAACCATCACAAAACAAGCTGGCATGATTAAAATCAGTAAAATTACACAAAAGCTCTGAAGGTTTTTTTTGTTTCATAAGACTGTGAGATTACCATATATTTAAACACCTCATATCGCTTGTGTTAAGTTCATAACCTCATGTTATTTTGTCTACATGCAGCTTTTTATAGGCTCAGTGTTCATGCTCAACCAATATCCCTTTAAATGTTGACTTGAAATAAGGTAGATTTGCAGTTTCTACAGCCTTCCTCCATGTACACAATGCCTGCAGGTGTTTCAGTGTAAAGATCCTGTAACAGCCTATTTCAGCTTTGACTATTTGGCACGACCAGTTTATAAGTTTTTCCTAAGGACATTTATAATATGCCTTAAGGGGCTGATCTTAAAGCTAAATGTTGCTGGCTTTCACCTTAGACCTACATGTTAAACTACACGGTATCTCTGTAGTATACTGAGCCAAGGAGTCACTTTTAAAGTTTAGTTTAAAGGTTTTACTTTCTGATGTCTGATGAGTGAAAGTGAAAAGGGAAGAAAACAGTATAAATCTGCTGTGTCTTGTTTGCAGGACTCCCTGATCTGGTTCCTGATCCATACTACATCCAGCTCGCTACCTACGTCCAGAGAGTGCCCATGTACAACCTGCGCTGTGCTGCAGAGGAGAACTGCCTTGCCACGTAAGATAACACACAGCTGACTGCAGGCCTCGGTTCTGCTGCCTGTTATCAGATATATTTTATTTTCACACTGTGTGTTTTAAAATTCACCAATCAGCTGTAACTTCACTTTGATGTGAGTATGAGTGACTGATTGAACGAAAAACTAATGTGTGAATGGACAAAATAGCTTTTTTAGTTTCAGATGTGAAACAGTATAAAAGGAGAGGGACAGATGTCTTCACTAATAACTAGCTGCACAGTCAGACAAATGCTGGTGTCCTTTTTTACTCCCATTGAGATCATTTCTATGTATGACATAAAAATGTGAAGCTAGGACTGACCAAAACTCAGGAGCTCAGTGAAGGAAGCTGACAACTTACTGCAGGTTCGTTCAGCAGCGCCCCCTGTGTGTGCAGAAGTCAGCATATACACACAAGTTTGTTTTTTACATAGTATCAGAATCAGAGTCAGAATTTATTGCTAAATGTTGAGCAGATTTACAACATTAGGAAATTGCTGCGGTATTTAGTGCAAAACATACTATAAGACACATACTTAAATAAATATAAAAAGTGTTAAGCAGATATATATATATATATATATATATATATATATATTATAGATAGATAGATAGATAGATTGTAGATAGATAGATAGATAGATTGAAGGTAGATAGATAGATAGATAGATAGATAGATAGATAGATAGATAGATAGATAGATTGTAGATAGATAGATAGATAGATAGATAGATAGATTGAAGGTAGATAGATAGATAGATAGATAGATAGATAGATAGATAGATAGATAGATAGATAGATAGATAGATTGAAGATAGATAGATAGATAGATAGATAGATAGATAGATTGAAGATAGATAGATAGATAGATAGATAGATAGATAGATAGATAGATAGATAGATAGATAGATAGATAGATAGATTGAAGGTAGATAGATAGATAGATAGATAGATAGATAGATTGAAGGTAGATAGATAGATAGATAGATAGATAGATAGATAGATAGATAGATAGATAGATAGATAGATAGATAGATAGATAGATAGATAGATTGAAGGTAGATAGATAGATAGATAGATAGATAGATAGATAGATAGATAGATAGATAGATAGATAGATAGATTGAAGGTAGATAGATAGATAGATAGATAGATAGATAGATAGATTGAAGATAGATAGATAGATAGATAGATAGATAGATAGATAGATAGATAGATAGATAGATTGAAGATAGATAGATAGATAGATAGATTGAAGATAGATTATAGATAGATAGATAGATAGATAGATAGATAGATAGATAGATAGATAGATAGATAGATAGATAGATAGATTGAAGGTAGATAGATAGATAGATAGATAGATAGATAGATAGATAGATAGATAGATAGATAGATAGATAGATTGAAGATAGATAGATAGATAGATAGATAGATAGATAGATAGATAGATAGATAGATAGATAGATAGATAGATAGATTGAAGATAGATAGATAGATAGATAGATTGAAGATAGATTATAGATAGATAGATAGATAGATAGATAGATAGATAGATAGATAGATAGATAGATAGATAGATAGATAGATAGATAGATTGTAGATAGATAGATAGATAGATAGATTGAAGATAGATAGATAGATAGATAGATAGATAGATAGATAGATAGATAGATAGATAGATAGATAGATAGATAGATAGATAGATTGAAGATAGATAGATAGATAGATAGATAGATAGATAGATAGATAGATTGAAGATAGATAGATAGATAGATAGATAGATAGATAGATAGATAGATAGATAGATAGATAGATAGATAGATAGATAGATATCAACTGATGCTGTGCTTTAGAGTCACCATCTACCAGAACCAAATTCCTTGTATGTATCTAACATGATTCTGATTCTGATGAAGTGCTGTATTTGGGTAACCATCTACCTGTGTCCCAAAAGAATATTATATAATTTAGAAGATTTAATAAGATACTTTACATGGAACATACCTCATCTACTGAAATTCCAAATCTCTCAAATTCCCTCTTTTATTCATTCAAACTGAAGACTTGACTTTGAGCTCGTCTCTCGCCACCATCTCTCCTCCTCTAGGTCTTCTCGTTATTCTCAGGATTATGACACCAGAGTTTTACTGAGGTTTCCTCAGAGGGTGAAGAACCAGGGAACGGCCGACTTCCTGCCCAGCAAACCTCGATATGCCTGGGAGTGGCACAGCTGTCATAAGTAGGTTGCCAGATGAAAGGGTTTAACGTGGCTTAGAGATTCACGCTGGTATACATTTATTACCCCAGTATTGTTCCTGGACTTACTTTCCCAGTTATTTGGTAGTTTACTGCCACACCGTGACTTTATTGTGGTGTTATTCAGTCACTTCCACAGCATGGACGAGTTCAGCCTGTACGAGCTGCTGGATTTCCGAACTTATAGTCAAGTGGCTGAGGGTCACAAGGCCAGCTTCTGTCTGGAGGACACCTCCTGTGATCCAGGATACTATCGCCGCTTCGCCTGCACCTCACACACTCAGGTACAAAAACATATTGGGGACAATACTGAAGTAAATTCATTTCTATATTGGATTACTTCTATACTACTATTGAAGAGAAAAACACAATAACCTGACTTGTAGACGTCATATCTTTTATAAATATGACAGAGTACTGTATAATGAGTACTTTTGGTGGGATACTATCTTATGAAGCAGTTCTTAGTTTCAGCTAAAGCAACTTTTTTCCTGGTTCCTGAAAGCTGAAAACTCATTGATGCCATTTTTTTTACAAAAAAAAAAAAAAAGAAGAAATCAATATTTTAAAAATCTTAATATTAAAAGGAACAAAGAAAAAGTACTCTTGCTTAACAATATGTAGCCTAGTTTAGGGCCTGAAACTAGATGATTTCTGAGCTCACAGACTGTAGACAGCACAGGTTTTTATTCTATAAGAGCCATGTCTCTTACAACCATTAATGATATATATTTAGCAATTCATTATTTAGCAGATTAATTTTCATTCGGTCTGACTAATAAACTATTTGACAGCTTGACTGCAATTAAGCTACATTGCAAAACAGACTCCGGCAACAGTGAGACGTAGGGCAGGACCGCCTGGTGGTGGCTGAAGCAGGTGGAGTTTGAAAGGCAGAATGATGGAAGAAGACTGAGATTTGTAGCACATCCAGGGCTGATCGGCTCACATGGGGAGGCAGGATAATAACTGGTGATGATGAAAGAATTAAGTTTGACAGCGTTTAAAAGCAGAAGTGATGCAAAGAATAGATTAGCAGTCCAAACACCCACAAATGCAGCCAGATGAATGAATACATCTATCTCTTATTGAAGTTACTCATAAACCTCAACAAAATGTCTTAAAATTGTGTTGTGAATGTTTATATTAAGTTCACAGGACTGTGTTAATGTGGAGTTTTTTTTCCCCTTTGTTTTTCTAATAGGGTTTGAGTCCAGGTTGCTATGACACCTACAATGCTGACATCGACTGTCAGTGGATTGACATCACTGACGTCTCTCCTGGGAAGTACATCCTGAAGGTCTGATTCACATGTCATGGTTTTGACCGTTCTGTGCCTTTTTAAATTACAAAACAATATATTATTGAGTTGTTAAAGATTGAAAATAGTAAAGTTTTGCCAAATGTTGTTGATTTGGTCATATATTTTTCACCTGTTTACACTGTCTTTTCCTGTCAGGTGACAGTAAACCCCAGACAGCAAGTTCCAGAGTCCAACTTCAACAACAACGTCGCTCGATGTGATGTTCAGTACACCGGCACCTCTGCACACGTCTCCGGATGCACCGTGACAGCGTGAGAAACCTCTACGTTTCCTTTACTGTTAATTCAGGCTGATTTGGTGAAGCTGTGAAATAGAAGAACAGCCATAGAACCATGTGATTACCGTCACAAGAAATCAGCTGATGCATTTTAACATAAGGACGTCATTAGGTGTTAGCGAGACCTGCTGTGATATTCTGTCTGGAGATGGTGGCACTAACAAAAAGACAGGAGGCCGAGGTGGAGGTGGCAGACATGAAGATGCTTCACTGGGAGACAGCTGGATGGACGGGATTAGGAATGAGTATATCAGAGGGATAGAGCAGGTTGAGCAATTTGGACACAACGTTAGAGAGGCAAGGCTAAGATGATGTGGACATGTGCAGAAGAGGGATAGCTGATATACAGTGGGGAAAAAAAGTATTTAGTCAGCCACCGATTGTGCAAGTTCCCCCACTTAAAATGATGACAGAGGTCAGTAATTTGCACCAGAGGTACACTTCAACTGTGAGAGACAGAATGTGAAAAAAAAAATCCATGAATTCACATGGTAGGATTTGTAAAGAATTTATTCGTAAATCAGGGTGGAAAATAAGTATTTGGTCAATAACAAAAATACAACTCAATACTTTGTAACATAACCTTTGTTGCCAATAACAGAGGTCAAACGTTTACTATAGGTCTTTACCAGGTTTGCACACACAGTAGCTGGTATTTTGGCCCATTCCTCCATGCAGATCTTCTCAAGAGCAGTGATGTTTTGGGGCTGTCGCCGAGCAACACGGACTTTCAACTCCCGCCACAGATTTTCTATGGGGTTGAGGTCTGGAGACTGGCTAGGCCACTCCAGGACTTTCAAATGCTTCTTACGGAGCCACTCCTTTGTTGCCCGGGCGGTGTGTTTTGGATCATTGTCATGTTGGAAGACCCAGCCTCGTTTCATCTTCAAAGTTCTCACTGATGGAAGGAGGTTTTGGCTCAAAATCTCACGATACTTGGCCCCATTCATTCTGTCCTTAACACGGATCAGTCGTCCTGTCCCCTTGGCAGAAAAACAGCCCCATAGCATGATGTTTCCACCCCCATGCTTCACAGTAGGTATGGTGTTCTTGGGATGCAACTCAGTATTCTTCTTCCTCCAAACACGACGAGTTGAGTTTATACCAAAAAGTTCTACTTGGGTTTCATCTGACCACATGACATTCTCCCAATCCTCTGCTGTATCATCCATGTGCTCTCTGGCAAACTTCAGACGGGCCTGGACATGCACTGGCTTCAGCAGCGGAACACGTCTGGCACTGCGGGATTTGATTCCCTGCCGTTGTAGTGTGTTACTGATGGTGACCTTTGTTACTTTGGTCCCAGCTCTCTGCAGGTCATTCACCAGGTCCCCCCGTGTGGTTCTGGGATCTTTGCTCACCGTTCTCATGATCATTTTGACCCCACGGGATGAGATCTTGCGTGGAGCCCCAGATCGAGGGAGATTATCAGTGGTCTTATATGTCTTCCATTTTCTGATGATTGCTCCCACAGTTGATTTTTTCACACCAAGCTGCTTGCCTATTGTAGATTCACTCTTCCCAGTCTGGTGCAGGTCTACAATTCTTTTCCTGGTGTCCTTCGAAAGCTCTTTGGTCTTGGCCATGGCGGAGTTTGGAGTCTGACTGGTTGAGGCTGTGGACAGGTGTCTTTTATACAGATGATGAGGTCAAACAGGTGCCATTCATACAGGTAACGAGTGGGGGACAGAAAAGCTTCTTACAGAAGACGTTACAGGTCTGTGAGAGCCAGGGATTTTCCTTGTTTGAGGTGACCAAATACTTATTTTCCACCCTGATTTACGAATAAATTCTTTACAAATCCTACCATGTGAATTCATGGATTTTTTTTTCACATTCTGTCTCTCACAGTTGAAGTCTACCTCTGGTGCAAATTACTGACCTCTGTCATCATTTTAAGTGGGGGAACTTGCACAATCGGTGGCTGACTAAATACTTTTTTGCCCCACTGTACTGGAGAGAGGAGCTAAATATGGAGCTGTCAGGGAGGAGGAAAAGTGGAAGACCACTAAGAAGATTCATAATTGTAGTGAAGGAGGATATGTAGAAGAGCAGTGTGGCAGAGGGGGGCGCTAGGAAGAGGATGAGATGAAGATTTTTCTGTGGTGACACATTAACTTGAATATCTTTGGACTGTGGGAGGCAACCAAAAATACCTGGAGAGAACCCATGCAGGCACAGAGAGAACATGCAAGCTTCTTACAGAAAGACTCCAGCTGACCAGCATGTTGAAACCAAGAACCCTCTCCCTTTGAAGCGATAGTCCTAACCATTACATCATTGCATTATATCCTGGTAAAGCCCAGACAGAGAGTGGGTAACTCACTAATCTGTGCTGCTTTGTGAAACAGCTCCTTCTACACCTGAGAAAAGATTCAGTTACAGACATAAATTCTGTACTGATTACTGATTTTTTGTTATAGATTTTCCAAAACTAGAAAGTGAAGACTTCCTTTCAGGTATAAAGGTGTAACTGTGTCCTGTGATTGATGATCACATGTAAAAGGTGCAACTGCAGATTTATTAATCAGCTGATTTGTCTAAGTAGTAAAAAAGATCAACATTTGTTGTGATTCTTTATGTTGTTTCAACCTGTGGAGTTCCACCTTATTTCCTGACTTTGTTCTGGGGAACACATCCACTTCCTACCCACAAATTCTGCATTTTGCTGACAGAAAAGTAAACTTCATTTTACTTCTCTGAGTGAAAATACAGGATGTTTCTTTAGCTTTTATCTAATTTATGAATTCAGAATAACTGGGACCAACTACCTATCAATCATCAGTACTTTTGCTTTGCTTTTTGCAGCTATTGAGGTGAATCCCCGGATATGAGCCTGAAGACGAACATAGAAGACGCATACAGAGCTGCACAGGAGTTAAACTTACAGTTTGTTCACATGTGAGTCAGATGATTCAAATATACACAATAAAAAATACTCAGGACATAGAAATACCTGAAATAGGGACGATATGCTGATTAATATTTAAGTATTTTTGAGTTACTGGGGTAGATGATCGATTTATGATGGATCCAAACAAGAGATGGAAAATAATTCACAGCAGTTCTGATTCATTACATGTGTCCGGTATTTCTATATTGAGAGAGACGTTGTACTTTTTGCTTCCATACTACTACATGTATCTGACAGTTGGAGTTACTGGTTTCTTATTTTTTTTCTTACTTTGCACATTTAGTTTTTATATCCAACATAAAAGTTTGTTTAAAGAAGCTAATTTTTACCCAAAGGCCATTAGATACACTTTTTTAGCCTAAATAATTTCAGGGCAGGATTGAGTAGGAATTTATTTGCCTTTATATCATGTTTTTTCTTTTTTAATTTAGTTTTCTCATGACCTAGTGAGCTTTTTCTATTTTAAACTGCAAAAAACGATTTCATGTGAGTGGGGCAAAAGAATTTATTTTGTGACTGCACACAGACACGCATGCTCTCTCTGCGCTTCTATAGACTGCTTCTCAATAAGATTTTTATCATTAGTATTAATTTAATGTTTAAAACTTTAAACACATTTTGATGACAGTTTCTTGGCATTTTTAAATATAATTGACATTTCATTTTTAAAGTATCCTGTACGATTTAATATGCTTTTTTGGTGCTATAGACTAGATTTTTGAGTTTTGGTGCTAAAATATATAAAGTTTGCACTTTGTGTTTACGAATTTAAAAAACGAACAAAAAAATCCTGCCTGTAAATCCTTTACAAGTGAGTAAGTGTGTGTGTGTGTTTGTGTGTGTTAACTGTGTAAACACAGTACACAGTGTGTGTGCCTGATGACCTGTAACCACACATACCTGCAGAGCTGTGTATAGGCCAAGCTCATGTCTCATGCTATCATCCTACATTTCTGCTTCATATCACACTAATAAAGTTTGCTTGAATGTGAAGTCATTCGTGTTAACATTTGTCTGTTTTAATGTGAGTTTTCACCGTGTCCACCGGCAGCTGTGGCTCAGCTGATAGAGCAGGCTGTCAACCAATCAGAAGGTCGATGGATCTTCCTTGGGCAGGTTGCCCCTGATACATCCATCACAGTGTGTATGTCAACGTTAGATAAATGTCCTTAAGTATAGATAAAAGCACTGTGTGAATGAGACTTGTAGTGCAAAATGCAAAATTAGGTAGAAAGGTCCTACATACCAGTCATTTACTGTTCAAGCAGTAGCCTCTGGGGCTGGAAAACGAAGCAAATGTCCATTTGAGGCTGACTCCAAAAGTGAGTGACTGCTAATAAATCCCCAGGCCAGCAATACAGGATAAAAAATAATGTTATCAGTCTCTTTTGGTCATGGATAGTTTCTTCCATAAGCACTAAGGTACAATCCAGGTACATGCTCCAGCTACGAGTGTAAAATAACAGTATTCCTTAGGTTGCCAAGTATTAATATTAGGCTGCATATTAAAGATGCCATATTATCCACATTTTGAAGCTTTAGCATGACTATTTTTACCGCCACAATGTTGTTGTTTTTTTGGTTTTGTGTGTTGTTGTTTTTTTTATCAAAAGCAACCATATTTTAACAACACAGTGGAATGCAACGTTAGCAACTAGCAAGCTTGCTTAGTAATCTGCACCCAAAAACTGCACAGGTGATCTACAAACACACAGATACCCACTAACTTGTGCTAAGCAAAAGGAATAAAATACAGAAATTTCATGCACCAAAACTGAAGCACAAACTCCTTAAATAAAAAGCCATTCATGTTAGTCAGTTACTTTAAAAATCCAAACATTGCTACAGCTGCCAGTGATAGGACACGTGTACACACCCTGTAAAACTGAGCATTTTAACAAAATAGTTTCTGATGGTTGATTTACTTTTGTACAATCATTAGTAGGTATTACAGGGACTGCAGCTTTTAACAGTTCTCTGTTGCCTTCACTTTTCAGCCCCATGATTGCAGCTTGGTTCCATTAAGCACATGTTTGTGTAAGTGTGATAAATCTATACAGTACATTGATGCAACTTGCTAACCATTGGGTGACATATATAGCAACAATTCACAAGATCAGTCACATTATTATTATTATTATTTATATTACAATAAAAAGACCTACAATATTGAGAATAAGTTTAACATTCAGATGGTCCTCTGTGAGGAAGGAAGAACTCTCGTTTAACAGATGAAGGGACAGAAATGAGAAAAAAGAAAGCTTAAAGAGACGAGGATGAAATACAAACTATGTGGCACAGTATTACTGCCACGTACTGGAAAGAAGCAGGTATAAAGAGTAATAAAAGTGTAATCTGAGTATTATCTTCTACTTGGTACTCTTGTCACACCGAGCCTTTACCTGAGGAAAACCTTTTGTGCTTAAAATTATGTCATTGACACCCAAAACAACCTGTCCGGTATTTAGATTGTTTCAAATATTTATTTATTTATCTGGGTAGATTGTCGTCATTTTTAATGATTAATGTTTTTTATTGTTAAATGAAAACAAAAACAAAGAATCTATTGATTATTTCTTTATTAGACATTTTAGCAAATAATAAACAATATAATCACTCATTTTTTATATATATTATGGTACTATTTAGTGTGAATGTTGACTTATTTATTTATTTATTTATTTATTTAATTTATTTATTTTATTTATTTATTTATTTATTTGTCATTACTCAGCTTTTTTAGATTTTAAGGATGTTTAGCTACTTTCCAAACTTGGAAAATTGCATGTGCACTTTAGATTTTTAACAGTTCTGCACTCTAGCCTTCAGGTGAATGATTCCGCCTTTTTCAGCTCATTCAACATTTTTAACTTAACATTCAGCAATTATTTCATTTCAGCTCAAAACGTTCAGCTATCAGCACTCAAACTGCAGTTCATTCTTTCTTTCCTGCGACACTAGATGTCAGTGTTGGGGTTAAAATGAGCTGCTGATGCCTCGTATAGTAAAGCAGAGGTTTACAGGCTGTTATTATGGAAACACGGAAACACAACCTAACATTTATATCCCATCTGTGGAGTAGCTTCTGCGACTAAAAGTTATGTAACTGTGTATATGATGTCAAATGGCTCATTTTAGAAGACAGATCCAGGATGCTGACAAAGAAACCACTAAATTTGGAAGTTTGTTTTAAATCATTGCGGTCGGGTAAATAAATTATCTTTCGCTCACTATTTAGCGTAAAAAGGACATTTTTCTTTAGTATATCTATTTTTTCGTGCCAGACAGACCATTTGTGAAGTTGCATTAATATTTGTGCTCAAAATGACAACAGAAAAAGGGTCTTGTTCAGGCTGGGAGAGGGTGAAGAACACTTTAAAATGTTTATGCAAAATTGAAATATTTAGGCTATTTTTTTTTATCTTCATTGTTTCAGCCAAACGTTAAGATTCATGAAAAGGGAGACGTTTAAAATAATTAAAATATAGATTTAAGAATATTAGTTTAACTTGAAATGAAACATAACAATAAGAACTGCCCTTGTGATTCTATATAATCATATAATTACGTTTATAATGAAAACCCCATTCAGGATTTCAGTGTGGTCTTTATTCTAAGGATAACGGATCCATATAACGGACTTCATTTCCTTCGTCTGCGCTGCTGCCCTCATCGAAGATCGTCTATTGAAACAACGCCTCAGTTACCAGCAGGAAAAAGACACCGAGAGACTGAGCATAAGACAGACTCGGTGCTCCACTTTTTTAATAATAGCCCCGGTTATTAAAATAAGTTCATTATTAGGATACTAGATATTAATAGTCAGAAATTTAAAAAAATAAAAGCGGTGTTTACATAGGCAGGTTTGAAAGGTAAGAAAAATATGGTTATTTTAAGAGCGTGTATGTTGTGTGAACGTGATGTTTCTGCATTTCTGTAAATGCTAACTTTAACTCATCATTGTCCTTTTCTTTCTTTCTTATTTTTCTTGTTGTAAAATAAATTTCTATATAATACTATATATATATAAGAAGTGGACACATCTGGTCAAAAAATCAAATAAAGGTCACATTTGTGCACATTATTCGTCTCCACTTTTATTAATTCAATTCTTGTAACAAAGTTGAAGATTCATTATTACCATTATTAGAACAATTAATAATATTTTTTGATGTACTATCTACAATTTTATCTTCGCATTTCTATAAAGGACTTTTATAAACATTTATCAAAGCCTCTCAGTGCGGCTAATGTAACTCAATATAGGCTTGTCCAGCTCCACTCTTTCTCAGTTACATAGATACATAGGCATAGCTTTGATTGTTCAAATAGCACTTGTTGGACCTCAAAATGGTCAACAACAACACATCCCCCCTTCTTCAATTTCAATTTCTTTGTTTCTACATGTGAAACACTGAATTAAAGCCTCTGACGATCAACCCCATAATATATTATATATCAGTCTTTTAAGTCTATATTTTGTCTCCAGCTTTTAGCAGTTTCTGTCACTCAGTCCCTTTTGCTTAAAACTCAAAGGCAAACTTCTCTGTTCAAACCCTGACCTAGCCCAGTCATCCTAGGATTGTTCCCCACTTATTTCACTTATTATTTTGTTTATTGATAACATTATTATTATGGTAATTTCGCTGTGCTTTTCATTTTAGTCATGCTGTTTATGTGGGGTTTGTCTTTTGTTCTTGTGTTTTTGGGGGGACTTGGGATCTTACTACGTTTACCTGCTTTACTACCTACTCTACGTTTACTAGAAAACACTTTTTTGTAAACTCTTGTTTATAAATAAAAAAATGTTTGACATTATTTTCAATGCTATGAAATTTCTTAGATATTATTTCAAATTCTTTTGAAAATGTGTATTATTCTTGCTTTGCACCTTAGTGAATAAGCTACCCCGCTGCACAACAATAGTAAAAGAAAACAAACACAAATTATTTATTTATTTATTTAATTTTTTATTATTTATTTTGCTTTATTTAGCCTAAAAAAATCAAAAAGAAAGTGAAGTTTTTCTATTCTCCACACTACGTGGTCTTGGGAAATTTCCTCAGAGTGAGCGCTCACCCCGTTTCCGGCGCTTTGTGCTGCCCATATGTCAAAGTCTTTGTGCTTTTCAAGACAGAGAGGCGACAGAAGGGAAAAAAACAGCTG
Source organism: Neolamprologus brichardi (assembly GCF_056152115.1). Classification (NCBI taxonomy): domain Eukaryota; kingdom Metazoa; phylum Chordata; class Actinopteri; order Cichliformes; family Cichlidae; genus Neolamprologus; species Neolamprologus brichardi. The sequence goes on from NC_142115.1 coordinate 32,946,694, forward strand.
GATCCAACAACCATCCAGCTAGCGTTACCACTAGCAGCAACCAGCTCCTCAAACCGGCTAACCCCCCTCGGCTGCCTGACTTCCGAAAGGTACCGTGTCTGAAAACTGTCCGTTAACCGAGAGCTAACGGCTCCTTATTCCGACCGCCTTATCTTTTACCTGAGCTTTCTCTTTGACCCAATTTTCCAACTGCCAGCCTGGCTAGCCTGTTAGCTTCCACATTAGCCTCTTTAGATGCTGATTAGCTAGCTAGCTTAACTGATTAGCCTCCTGCTGCTTGAGCAGGTATCCGAGGATTAAACAAGCTGTCAGCGAGAATCATAGGAGCACACTCGCATCCCATCCTTTGTTGTCATTTATAAAGCAGAAAGCATAGGGCTCTGTTGGCCTCTTTAAGTCTGCTTCATACTAACTGTCCTTTTAAATAAAGTCAAATATTTCTCGTATTTTACTTTTATCTGCTTTTAAAGTGTTGCCATACTACATGTACAGTACTTTTAGTCATTTAAAGTACGCAAGTAGTGCTTTCTGATTGGTTTAAATCTTGTCTAGTGCGAAGTATTCCTTTTGGGTATAAAGGAAAATGAAGCAGGAATCACAAAAACACTGATCTCAGATGTTAATTTGAGTTTTGTCTCATTTTTGTCTTTGCAACATAAATTCTATAATGATATTCATCAAAACAAAAACCTCACGGTAGTGATTTTTCGCTAATTACATGCACATTTTGAGTTAATCTGTATTTCAAATGAATCTTTCTCAATATTGGCATATTTTAAAGCTTTTGTGTTGGAATGCAACCTGCTGATTTCATTGATCTGATTTCTTATTTAATGCCGTTTCTGTACAACGTGTAATACAGTTGTTGAGCAGAAGTCTTGGTTTGTTACACTTAAAGTGTGCAGACAATCTTCTTTTCTGAGGTGTTGAATTCTGCAGATCTTTGATAAATTTCCTCAGTTTTTACTGGAAAACATAACTGTTATCTATCAGACTGCTTCCAACTAATATTAAGGCCAGAATAGGTAAAGTAACCACCTGTCAAATCAAACATGCGAGGCTACTTGAAAGTAGCGTTTATTTCTCTGGTGCAAACACTGGTTGAGGAGCTGAATGGCTCCTGTAACCACAGCAGTCCCAGGGGAGCACTGGTTGAAAACTGGCACATAATGGCAATGAGGGTTCTAAGTACAGAAGCCTCACTTAGCGACTGTTTCTGCTGGTGACAGGCAGACAATCAGAAGAAAGTTAGCTTAAAAGTGGAGGATTTTAAGCAGCTTGTTTGAGTGAGAGAAGATGAACTGGATGCCCTGATAAAGATAAATAATGAACTGTGAATGATGCCAAGTCCAAGAATAAAAATAGGGTGCTGATATTAGCTGTTCCTCTTTAATTGGGTAATCTATCATCTATTTTCTATTTTCTACTGCTCATTGTCTCCCCGGGTAGCATCCATTTAGTCAGTTGTGTCATGGGAGTTATTGTTATATGCTGTGGCTATCATTGCAGTTTCTTTTGTCAGTGTGGGTTTTCTACTGTAATTACCCAAAATGTGTTCTAAACCCAAAAACCGTTCCTTTTATACCTGACTTTTAGGACCTCCAAGCCTGTAGTTATGTTCATTATCAGTTAGAGCCCCTCCTCATTCTTTTCTTCGGTGCAATCCTATAAATACAGTGTACCCCTTTTGCCTCTCCCCTTTTCTACAATTCCCCTGTGGGAGAGGTGGGTGTCATTTCTTTCCAACACTTTAAAACACACATATAATGCATATTTAGCCACCTGGATGTTTCTGATTGCGATTTTAGTTCAATTATTGTCATTATTAAGCCTGTTTTTGTTAGATGTTATAAGTGTGTAGTATGTGTGTATCATAAATGTGTTTTAGGCGCCATAAATGCTAGCATGAATATATATTCATTGCTAGCTTGGAAGTTGTGGTGGGTTGAGCTAACCCTCTTCCCCACTGTTTGTATTTGGTCGTAGGAGCTGGAGTGGGCAAATTATTTACTTGGAGGTCTTTCTTTCTTTTACCTTTTTTTATCAGGTATGTCGGATTTCATGTTTTTGTTTTTGTTTTATCTTATGTCAAATATGTTATGTGTAAATGCGTACTTTATGTTTAATGTAAAAATAAATGCCAGCCTTTTCTACAATTCCCCTGTGGGAGAGGAGCTGGAGTGGGCAAATTATTTACTTGGAGGTCTTTCTTTCTTTTACCTTTTTTATCAGACACAACGGAGAATCACACCGGTTACACATGTAGATTTAACTTGGTGAGCTCTGAAGAAACTCCAGGTCTCGATTCTGTCTGATTTACAGCTTTATCTTGCAACCTGTGTTTGGCAGGGCTCAGCTTGAACCCAACTAACCTCACGAGGAGTTCAGGGTTTTAGAGGTGCTGTGTGCATTCCCTCCTCCCAGTGGTCGTTAGATCACTGCTTCCATTTCTATTTTTACACCAGTTCAACAAACAAGTCAAAGCATGTAAATAAGGGAGACTTTGAGATGATGGAAGGTGGATTTTAGTTTCACTGATTTCCATGGGAAATGCGAAGTGCAAGTAGCAAGTAGCAAGAATAAACTCCCATCCTTGTTTCTTGTCTTTCCTCCAAAACAACGCTTCATCTCTGATTATTTTTGTGTCTTGCTGCCTGGAAGGATTTGGACTCGTCAGCTGTTCACATAAACAGAGTGAGCAGACCTTGTCCTCCTTCCTTTTCTTTTCTTTAAAAGTTCTATGTCATTTTTGATGTCGGGTTTCGAAGCCTAAACTGTTGTTATCAAGGATATGCAGGCTCGACTCTTTCTCAAAGCTGCAATCAGAGGGTTTTTTATTTTGACCCGTTGACTCCCACGCAGTCTGAAAACAGCTCCAGTCTTACACGGACGCACCAGTTTGTTGCTTTCTGAACATCTTGGACTTCCATGACGGGACGTTTGTTCCTCTCAAAACATAAAGAAATCTCTAAGCGTAGTCTTAATGTGTGGCCAGAAAAACAGACACATTTCTATTATTGCCTTGAAAATGACCATATGAATTTTAAATTACTTCTTGCTTTATTTTTCTCTGAAAGCAGTGTACAAGGAAAAAAATGTTAGTAATCAAAGATGAGAAAGTTAGGTGGTAGAGTAGGGGTTAAAGCTTCTTTAAGGCGAGGTATGGCACAGCGGCACACAGTAACTTATTATATATGTGAGAAAATTGACGATTTTTCAGTTTGGTTCTAAATGTAGATAGCTGTAAGTGATCTCACATCAACAGGCACCATGATCCCGAAAGAAAGGGCCAAAGAAATGAAATGTTCCCTCAGAACATCTGGATCTTATTGTAGGTACACCACCTGATGACGTGAGAGGTCTCATAGTCTGACTCCACTGTGGCCATGGTGTTATTTTAGGTTCTTGTGATCCTCTCGTGACTAATACTTCCATCACTGATTAAGCTGCAGATTTCTTGCAAATAATGGGGATAATGAGCAATCAGTTTTTTTCATTTTCATTTTTTATTTCTAATTTGTGTGTATAGATATTTTTTAACATCAGCACAAATTTAGTCTTAAGAAATCTTGCCGCTTTTTTTAAAGCCACCTTTGTAACAATTTGGGATTTATTGTAGCTGTTTTGAAGCCTCTTTCTAAATGTGCATACATTTCGTCAGTCTTGTGTGTATAAAATTCCACTTATAGCCAAATAAGATGTTAAATAAACAAACACAGAAAATGTTTACTTTGTTTGAGAAAAAATAGCTACCCGTCCCACTTGCAAGTAATAAAGCACTGAACGAATGGCACGCTGCTTCAGATGAGAAGGATAAAGCTAGAAATCTGCTGTGCTGCTTTAAATCATATTTGTCCAGTTCCAGTTTCTTTATGTAAACTTGGAGGTTTTTTTCCTCTCATACAAAAGATGGAGTCATGAGTTCTATAGGGTTTCATGTAGTGCAGAGAGCAATGCAGTTACACATGGATACATTTCTGTTACTATATAGATAATACCTGATTTTCTTTAACTATTAAGTCAGGGGGGAAAAATCAATTACTGAAGCTACAGGCATGTCTTGGAGACATAAAGGGCAGTCTGACTTGTAATTTTCAACTTCAAAACTTGAACAAAACCGAGGTCACTCTATTTGGCCCTAAAAAATTCAGAAAGCCTGTGTCTAACCTGATACTCTGGGTGGCATTATTGTGTCCTCCTGTTGTAATGTGAGTCATTTTTGACCATGCGTATGTTCTTTAACTTGCATACTGAAATCGTATATAGGACTGGCATCTTTCCTCCATGCAATATTGCTAAATATTATCAGCTAAATAAAACAGTCTTTTTTTTTACTTTAAAATTATTCTTCAAATTTTACTTTTTAAGAAAATCTATATGAGGTTCAGGTGAACATGAACCATGGGATATAAAGGGGCAGGAACTCAATAATAAGCCAAGGAACATTTCAAGAAGTGTATTTACCTACAGATACACCCACTCCCATTCAGCTGAAACTGAACCTCAACAGTATACATGTGCCACACAACATGGCAACATCGACTTTCTATTGCTGTTTGGCTATTTGTGTGAAGGAGTGGGCCACTGGGTGTTTAGTGAAATCTCCTTCTCTGTATAATGTGTCTATCTTTTGATGTCTCATCTTTTCTTCAGCACATCTTATTTTCAATTCTAAGAAATATATTCTTCACTTTTTGGCAGTTTTTGGTAGTTATTTTGTAAGTGGGAAACATAGAATTAAAATGGCCTCAAGTGTTATTATAAAAATATGCTAATAGTGTCGTGGTCCTGAGTCCGTGAATCAGTGATTTTGTGTTTGGTGTATTTATTGTTGTTGTTATTATTATTATTATTATTTGTGGGCTGTTTTGGGATGGTTTGTGTTTTGGGGTTTTGGATACTGGGTTTCTGGGTTGGTGCTCCCCCTGTTGGTCCCTGGTGTTAGTGTTCCCTGTCTCATTAGCATAATCAGGTCCAGCTGTGACTCCCACCTGTGTGTGATTTCCCAGTGTCCCTCTGTGTATTTATAGTGTGTGTCTGCCTCTGTTCCTCGTCGCGTCGTCTGTATTACTCCGTGAATCCTCTGCGTGCTCTCCTCCCTTCGTGTTCAGGTTTGCTATTCTATGGTTTAGTTTCTCCCAGTTTAGTTTCTCCTTAGTTCTGTTTTGCCCTCCCCCTCTTTGTGTTCTGTATTCTTAATAAACCACCCTCACATCTTAGTAAATGCTGCATTTGAGTCCTCCTTTCCACTCATCACACGGCTGCTGCCCCAGTCGTGACAAATAGAGCTTTAAAGTAATTTACTAAATACCAGAAACTAGTCTGTGTGAGTTTGGTTTCTATGAAGAGCTTTCAACGCCAGTTTCATCTTTGATCTGATCGTTGTTATGAGCTCTGAACTCAAAAAACAGCCGGATTTTCAAAGAAAGAGAATGACACTGATGAATGACACGAGCTGATGACATGTCTTCTCTTTCCTTGCAGGATCTTAACTAGAAACAGTGCGGATGTGATTGTTGAGTTTTTCTGTGCTGTCATGTAAATGGAATCTGTTCAATATGTGTTTTCACATTCTCTCTCCCTCTGACAAAAGAAGTAATTTGGAAACATCCCTGTGGGCTCTGGAGACTTTTATAGAGTTAGTATGTAAATTGATTAATGAACAAAAGTAATAGTTGGAAACCTTATTAGCCATCTTAGGCCTTAGTCACACCAGCCTAGAGACCAGTTGACAACCCTATGACCAGTTCCAGAGTGGTTGCTAAAAGTTGCTGTGAAAACTATACTTGCCCCCAATCAGCCACATTCATGCAGGCCCAATGATTAGTCAGTGATCCCCTGGTAACCACAGGTTGTGAGTGGTTATTGGAGGTTTCATGTAGTCAGGTGATATTTATGGGCTCAAATTGTGGTCATAAATATTTTGTACTTGTAAAAAAGATTTGTATGTGTAAAAAGAATTTGTATGTGTGCAAAAAGTACACATTTTGACCCTACTTTTCTTCCTTTCATCTGATTGGCCAATGTCATGTCAATCACAAATTTAACTATCCAATCAGAGAACAGATGGGTTTGGCTGTTGGAGGGGTGCTTTATGGAGCTTCAGGTCCTTGAAGGGAATAAATGCCCTTTTACATGCCAGCATCACCACGAAGGAAAACAGTCTGTGGTGGTCCCAGTTTGGTGATTTTTGTGCCACAGGTTTACGTGCTTAATACAGGGACTTCCACAGCCTTTTCAACAGCGCTGCGGACCGCGAGCGGGGGGTGGGGGGGCAGGGTTTTGGAAATGACAGTCTTCACTAGTGGGGATAGTTACAAAGCAGAGTTTCACACGTATTTTTTTTACGTCTGCATGAAAGTCCAACTTTTGTTTTGAATGCGAATAGTCTCATTTGCAGTTCGTCTCACACTTTACAAAGCAATGAATGAAGGCATGCAGCTTGTGTTTATCATCCCTGAAATTGTCATGTGGTTATCCTCTACCTATGATGTTAAGAGGACACAAAAATGTTGGAAATTTTAGGCATTTTAAAAATGAATTCCTACGTACTCAGAGGCCATGTAAGGCAGAAAAGTTTCCTAATGCGGCAGTAAAATTTTGCATAGCTTCATTAGATAGCCTTTAGTTATTGTACAAAAAAATAGTGAAAACTTTCAGATTTGACAGATTTGTTTTTTTCTGTTTCTTGTTTCAGAGTTTGGCTTTTGTTGCCAGGGAGTTTCTTGCTCTTGTGTTTGTTGAGGTTGCGTGCTCATGGTACGAGTCACGCTGCTCTGTGATTAGTCCTGATTATCCTGCTGTTTGTTGCCTTTGATCACAACTGCTCAGTCAGATTGTGCAGTTGACAGTTAGGGCTTTAGACAGTTTTAAATGTGCGGCATTACCCAGTAGAAGAGGATTTGATTTGCTTCAAATAATCCCTTTTAGCCCTTTCTTGGTGGGTGAAAGAGAAAATTCTCCTTAAAATAGAAGTGACTTTGTTATTTGTTCTGTGACTTTGTTCCCGGTGCAGAAATTTGTCATATCAGTTAGAAAAAGATAATCAAAAAGCACTTCAATGCACATTTTCAGCCAAACTGTTTCCTGCAGCTACTTCCTGTGTTTTATCCCTGCTGATCATATCACTGCAGCAGTAATTCCCAGAGGTTTTTTTTTTTTTTCATTTTCATGATTTTAATGCTGCTAAATAAAAAAGCTAGGCAAAGAAGGTTGTGGCTTTTATTGTCCTGATTTATATGTAATGCAACCCCCCAAAAAAAAGATAAGCGTGAGGAATAATTACCAGTCAAACCCAAGTCTACTTTTTTTTTTTTCTTTACAAATTGTTCCCATAAATTTAAAAACTGGACTTTTTTAATTGGCTCAGCTAAACCAAAAACAATGAGTCAAACATCAGGTCAAACATTCATCAAACACAGAAACACAAAACTGTCTATTGACTTTGAATGCTGATGAGCAGAGGGAAACCATTAGTGATATCCTGTTGCTTTGTTAGTGCTTTTATAGTCACACATTGACATCTTGCCTTTTTGTCTGCAGCTGGTTGTGAGGCTGATGATGTGGTGTGAAGATGGAGGCTCCTGAATACCTCGACCTGGATGAGATCGACTTCTCTGATGATTCAGTGGTCAGTATGATATGACAAGCTGCCCACGGGGGCGCAGCTACCAGCTGCATCTTCATCACCAGTAAAGTTTGATGGGGTTGTACGCAGCTAACAGAATATAAAGCACTTCAGTCTTTGCGTATCTCTGGAGCTCAAGAAGATGCTATTCACTACCACCCTTCAGTTTACACACAGCTATGTAAATAATGCTAGCTTTGCAATAAGCATATTTATGGTTGCTCAGTGCTTAAAAAAATATTATTTTGATCAATGGTTAGCATGAGTATTGATTCACTTAAAATCATCCGCATTTGGTGAACTTTATAAAAAATGTGTACTTTTGCAGGAACTTAAAAAAACAACACTTTAAATGAAAGGCAAATAGATTAAAAAATGTTGGCAGTGCTGGAGTTCAACAGTAGAGAGTTAAGTTACTTGCACACTGGAAGCAATTTGCAGGGACGTGGCATTGAGAGACTGTAAAAAGTGAATGATATTTGGCAACTTCAAACAGCTGCGGGTGAAATGACTAATGACAACATGAAATGGGCAAGAAAACGATAGATTTTCAGGTGAGCAACTCAAGAGACTACCAGTGAGTGTCAATTGACATATGATGTGCTAGTAAATACATTAGAGGTTCACTTGGGCCTGGATTGTCCACATATAACCAGACCATGTCTGTGCAGATGGTGCCAGCAGCAGACTCAGGCAGTAACCTCAGATAAAAAGTGATGAAGAGCTGAAGCTGATAACCAACTGACACACCACAGAAAACAGATCAGGTTAAAGTCAGAGATGCTCAGACAAAGCCAGCTGCAGACAGCTGTTAGTGATCATTGCACAGGTTCCACAGGATGTAGGCCTTTAGGGTAGTGGCAAAGGCATGGATCAGGGATGCACTTTCCTCTAAGTTACAGTATAAATCAGCCATACACACTAACCCTAAGGCTAAGTGGCAGGACCTGTTTTATCTATCTGATAAATAGGAAAATAAAATAAATTAGCCAGCCCATAGCATTGTATCAATTTTGATGGCTGGGATGATACAGGTGGCCTTGACTGTAGCATCGTGCAGTCAAGGTGGCCTCGAACTGCTCTGTTCTTGGTCGCATTTAGTCAGTGCATTTTTTTTATTCCGTTAACTTTCATGACGGAAGGATTTGGACAGATTTTCTTGGCTTTGGGTCTGTGTAGGAAGGAGTTTGAAATTACACAGCTGTAACTGCTTCAAGTCACAATCTGTCAGTACTTAAAGTAATTGGCTAATATCTAAATATAACTTCCTTGCACAGCTGCTGGACTGCTGCGTACAATTTTCTGTCTTTTCTTTTTTTTTTTTATCTTTCCTCATCCTCCTACAGTATTCTGTCACGTCTCTGAAGAGCATCCCTGAGCTGTCCAGGAGAAGCGATGGTCAGGCAGAGGAGAGGCAAGGTAACTTAACAATAATATAATTACAGTTTGGCTTGAAACAGTTTAGATCAGATCTCTGATCATCCTGTCCTCCTGCAGCTCCAGCCATCAATTGGAGCCGCAGTGTGTCCTCCCACAGCGGCGGGGGAATCAAACCCACAGGCATTGCTGAGGTTCACAGTAAGTTCCGGCCGGTGAAGAGGGTCTCACCTCTTAAGCACCAACCAGAAACCACTGACGCAGAGACCGATGGTAAAGTCCAAGGTCAGGGGCTGGTTCTGGGGGAGCCAGTTGAGAGTAGTAAGGATGACCCTGACAAACAGACTAATGCCTCCTCTGACGGGCAAGGGGGGAAGGCTAAGAGCCTGGGCAGCAGTGTTGGTGTTGTTGGAGGGAGCAACAACCCCCAGGCTTTGTTTGGGGAACTGGAGCACTATGACCTGGACATGGATGAGATCCTGGATGTGCCTTATATCAAGTCCACTCAGCAGATGTCCACGCTGCCCCGTGTTCCCCACGACAAGCGGTCAGTGACGGGGAGCAACATAGGTGGAGGCACACTGGAGAGGAATCGGGGAGGAGGGCTGAAGAACTCCACTTTAACTCACAATGAGCCTCTGAGCCTGGGCAGCAGTAGTAGCTCACAAACTCAGGTGAGTCAGCCAGCATCTTTTATGCTTCATATTTCTGTTTGTATTTACAGTGCCTCTGTGCAGACTTAAACATATACATAAACAAATAAATATAGCTACCACTTTGTAAAGTGAAGCTAATGTGGATGAAGCTAAAGTTATCTTTTAATGTAAAATGTTTTTGTGCCTGTTTTCATTTTCAATAACCATCTTGTTTAATATTTGAAGTACACAGTGAAGTAATCATATGCAGAAAAGGGCACAATATTTGAACCACTGATGTTTATCAGTAGCAGAGAAATGTATATAAGTATAATCAAAATCAGCATGTGTTATTAATCCCTAGGGAAATTATGTGGGTACAGTAACATTAACAGAAATAGACTAGACTATTCAACAATACAGTATGTTAAGATATAAGGAATAGCACAATATATACAAATCACCAAATAATAAATATCCGGGGTTGACAGATGTGAATATAAATAAATATCAAGAAAATTGACAGCAACAGTGCTGAGTAAGAAAAGAGTGTGTGCAAAAGATGTAACTATTGCAGTGTTTACAGTGTGTTAGATGGAGGAGTTGTACAGGGAGATGGTCACAGGCAGGAATGATTTCCTGTGTTGTTCAGTGGCGCTTTTAGGTAATCTCAGTCTCTCACTGAACGTGCTCCTGTGGCTAGCCAGTATGTCATGGAGCGGGTGGGAGGTATTGTCCAACATTGTCTTTATTTTGGACAACATTCACCTCTCTGACACCGCCTTAAGAGAGTCCAACTCCATAACAACAACATTACTGGCCTTGTGGATCAGTTTATTGAGTCTGTTGGCATCAGCAATGCTCAACCTGCTGCCCCAGCATGCAACAGCATGGAGGATTGCTCTGGCCACAACAGACCCTTAGAAAATCTTGAGCATTGCCCGACACATGTTGAAGGACCTCAGCTGCCTCAGAAAATAGAGACGACACTGGCCCTTCCTGTAAAGTGCAGTGGTGTTTTTGACCCAGTCCAGTTTATTGTCTATGTGTACTCCAAGGTATCTATAGTCAATGTTACAATGTCCACGCTGACCCCGTGGATTTCCTGGTCTTCCTATAATCCACAATCAATTCTTTGATCTTTGCCATGTTGAGCTGCAGATGATTCTGCTCGCACCACGTGACAAAGGAGTCAACCACAGCCCGGTACTCTGACTCATCACCCCCGCTGATCCAACCACCACAGAGCCATCAGAAAACCTCTGAATATGGCAGGTCTCTGTGCAGTGGCTGAAGTCTGTGGTGTAGAGGGTGAAGAGGAAGGGGGAGAGGATGGTCCCTTGTGGTGCCCCTGTGTTGCTAATTACCATCACAATGTGGAAGACACATGTATCGTGGTCTTCCTGTCAGGTAATCAACAGGACACAGAGAAGCATCCACCTGCATCGCTGTTAGCTTATCACCCAGGAGAGTCAGCCTGGTGGTGTTGAATGCACCTCACAGTGCTCTCCTGCTGGTCCAGATGGGTGTAGACACGATTGAGCAGGTAGATGATGGCGTCCTCAGTTCCGAGTCAGGGCTGGTAAGCCAACTGAAGGGGATCCTGATGTGGTCTGACTATGGGTTGGAGCTGGTCCAAGATGAGTCTTTCCAGGGTCTTCATGATATGGGAGGTCAGTGCCACAGGCCTGTAATCCTGGGGGCCACTGGCATGTGGCGTCTTTGGTACAGGGACGAGGCATGATGTCTTCCACCGCACTGGGACCCTCTGCAGACTCCAATATAACTGACTGTAATTTTCTCACTTAAACTAAAAGCTCACTTTTCTGCAGTATTGCGTTCTGTCACCAGTGAAGTGGTCTGACCTGAGGAAGTCCAAATCAATGGATCCAGACCTCCACCACCTCCACCGATCCCCAGGTGGAGGAGGAGGTTACCAGCCAGAGATGTCTTCTGGCCTCCTTAGCTGCTCCTCCTCCCTCTCTTCTTTCTCTGATGCAGGTATTAAATAAATGTACTGTCCTCTGTTCAGTTCTTCTGTGCTAACATATATATACATATAAAGACATGACATGATTTTCAGACAAACTGCTGTCTGCACGGGTCTATCCAGACTCTCAGAGCCAGAGACCAAGTGTGGACCCTCCAGGGGGCCCGGGACTAATTTTCCCTCTGCCAGGGGGCAGCGTGAGCAGGCAGGACAGCTCCAAATCCCGGGCTTCTGCATCAGGAGGAGTGGGAGGTGGGTCAAGGGGGTTTGGAGGGAGTGGTGGAGCAGGAGGGGAAGTAGACGAGGAATCCAAGAAGAACCAGAACATCATTAACATCGTTAGAGAAGGACAGATCTCATTGCTGGTGCGTATTTCATCATATTTTGTCATCCTTCTCCTCATCGCCCCGTCGTCCTTTACACTTCACAACCTCTGTGTTTTCTCCTCTTTGTCCTCCTTGTGCAGCCTCACCTGGCAGCTGATAATCTGGAGCTGATCAGAGACGAGGATGGAAACAACCTGCTCCACATCTCGGCCTCTCAGGGCCACGCTGACTGTCTGCAGCATCTCACATCTTTGATGGGGGAGGATTGTCTCAATGAGCGCAACAACCAGCAGCTCACCCCCGCTGGTCTGGGGGTCAAGGTGAACTTCAGTGTTAGACTGGGTGTATGTCTCCAAAGTAACATGTTTGTATTCAAGTGCTGCCAGAGATTCTGCTTTAATGACATTGAGAAGACAACTTTGAATTACATCAAGCTAGAGTACTGGCACCCCACTGTGTGGTGTGTTCAGGGTCACCCAGCAGTGTTGGCATTCAGCGGTGTCATCATGCATGTTACACACATTAACTGCAGTATCTTGTTTGTCAGGTAAAGCCCAACAAAAGTGTAAAAAATGTGTTTATGCAACTTCAGCCTTATTTTAGCTATGTATCTACCCCGCTTGATGTGAATGTAATGTGCCTCTCTACCCTTTAAGTCTTCAATTTCCCACTGTTCGTACCTACAGGTCAAAATATTAGTCCTCCTGAAAGTAGAAAAAAACATCTGTAAGCTAACAAGGGTATGCAGACATTTGATTGGTAACTGACAGCTGGTCAGTGAGGTCATACTGTAATAATAAGATGGAGGTTTTTGATAAAATTAGGTAAACATTTACTCCAGCTCTATTGGCAGCCGCAGGATGTTGGAAAGAAAGAAGTTAAATGCCGCAAATATGAGCAGGTCCTGCTTTGGCAGCCCTGTAGTGGAAACTAGGCTCTTGATTGGCTGCCAGAAGGGAAGTGTGTTATCTGGAGACAAGCTCTGCAGCTGTTTGCTGATTCCTGATTGGTTGTTATTAACAAGACTGTTGTTTATACACTTAGATTAACAGGACGACAGATTTCCAGCCACCTGGTCCAGGCTGAAGTATGTTAAATGAATGTAGTCGTATTACTCACGTTGCACGGACATAAACCTTTTCACTGACTCATTGTGGGAACTTGGCTACTTTTTAGGCCACATATCAGTAGTACATAACAGTTTGGATCTAAAGACCCAAATAAGTTCATAGCAATGGTTCCTCTCTGGAAAATATCACAAGAATCATGTTGTGACATTTTAGGAAGCTGTCTTTTCTCACTGTAACACTCTATAAGAAATAAATTGTGCCAGCCCCGTTCTTACTCCTAGAAAAACTCTGCTTATTTTAGGTGAAGTTGTTGCCCGCATGAAGAACATTCGTTAGCTTTTTTTCAAAGAAGCACATGGTCACATTGCAGTTTGGACATGCACCGGCTGATATGGCTCGAAGTGATTGAAACATGAGTGCGTGTTTGTTGTAGAATGGTCATCTGGAGTGCGTGAGGTGGATGGTAAGTGAGACAGAAGCCATTGCCGAGCTGAGCTGCACCAGAGAACATCCCAGTTTGATCCACTACGCGGCCCGATACGGACAGGTAATACACACACGTGCACATAAACACACACATGCAGGTGATGAGAGCAGCCGATTTTATTTTTTCCACATTACGCATTGAGTGTTTTCATTCCCTACAAGTCAGTAGGTGGATATATCGGTAATTTATAATTTGCTCGTGACATCTGTGATTTCCAAGTGTGTGGCACAGCAGTCAGTAAACAAATCAGATTGTTTGTCTGTTTACTTAGCGTAAGTTTAATTTGTGTTATTTTTAAGTTATCTTTTATTATTACCATTAGGAAAATTCATTCACTTTATTTAACCCATCCTATGAAATAGGAGTAGCGTAAAGCCGCTGTGCAAGGGATAACTTGCACATAACATAAGGGATAACTGTGCATCTTAATAACTTAACCTGGCATATTTTTGGTGTTGATATTCTAGTAAAATAGTAAAGTAAAATTTATTTATATAGCGCTTTTCACAGATAAAAATCACAAAGTGCTTTACAACACAGGAAATGGGAATATAAAAACAACATAAAAGTAAATAAAACAATGTAAAACAATAAAACTATAAAAACAGCATAAGAAGAAATTAATCAAATGCTTTTCCAAATAAAAATGTCTTCAGCTGTTTCTTAAAAGAATCAATGGAGTCCGTGCAGCGAAGAGACAGTGGGAGAGAATTCCACAACCGCGGTGCCACCGTCTGAAAGGCCCGATCACCACGAGTTTTAAAACGAGTGCGCGGTACCACCAGCAGTCTCTGATCAAATGACCTTAAAGCCCGAGAAGATGTATGTGGTTTCAGCAGGTCAGATAAATATTGAGGAGCTTGACCATGTAGGGCCCTAAAGGTTAGAACTAAAATTTTAAAATGAAACCTAAAATTTACAGGCAACCAGTGAAGGGAGGCCAAGACTGGAGTGATATGTGATCTTCTCTTGGTGCCTGTTAAGAGACGTGCTGCAGCATTCTGCACAGTCTGAAGACGATTTAAGGCTGATTTGTTAAAACAAGTAAAAAGGCCGTTACAGTAGTCTAAACGAGAAGAAATAAAAGCATGAATAATCATCTCAAGTTCAAGCTTTGATACCATTAGTCTGAGTTTAGAAATATTCCGTAAATGATAAAAACCGTTTCGGACCAGCTGCTTAGAGTGCTGCTCGAGCGACATCGAGCTGTCAAATACGACACCGAGGTTTAGTGTAAAAGCTAAAATGAAATGCTTGAATCACATGAACTGTTAAACTTTATTATGAGAATTTATTGCTGCTTTTAACTATCATTAACAAATAATAACACATTATCATGGTTACTCTAACTCATTTCACTGATCCAATAAGACGATGAGCATTCAGTTATATTGTTTTAATGGATATGCCATCTCTCCCTTCAGGAGAAGGTGTTGCTGTGGTTGCTTCAGTTCATGCAGGAACAGGCTATCTCTCTGGATGAAGTCGACCAGAACGGAAACACTGCAGTCCACATAGCAGCTCAGTATGGTCACCTCAGCTGTATACAGGTAACCTGATGTTTAAGTCTGTGATATACCTTCAAGATTTACATCACTGGATGTTTTGCTCCCATAAATATACAGCAGGTTCTGCTGTTAGTCCGCCTGCTGTCAGAATCTGTGTGGACTGAGTGACTTGAGCTCTAACCTCGACCTGCGGCAGGTGGAGAGTTGGTCATATTGTTTATTGTCTCAGAGCAGCTAATGCTTTGTCTTTATTCATCTGTTTCTCTGGTGATGTGTCCTTCATGGTGTTTTTAAAAAGTTCAACTTCTTTAACCTTTTTTTTCCTGTTCCTAAATATTGTTTCTTTGCTCGGAGATTTATCACTTTATCACCATCCATCACGCTTCTGTAGAGTAAAAGGTTAAATGCTCGCTGCAACATTCTGGTTAGTTCCTTTTTCTCTTACTTAACCTGACACAACACTGATTTATTACAAGTGTTAGGTTTTACACTTTTTGCTTATTTTCCTACAATAGAGGCTGAGGGGTATTTTCTCTGTAGGTGGCACACCCTGCTGAAGGAAGGGCGGATATTATTAGTCTTGTCTGCTTCCTGCTGGCTAGCCCAGGCTGACAATCAAAATACTGATAACTAATGATATGGTTTAAATGAGAGAGCTGCTTCTTTGAAACGTCTGAAACTTGAGGGCTAGAGCTCAGAACTGTGAAAGGTTTGTGTTTGTTTATCCAGACTCTGGTGGAGTACGGCTCCAATGTGACATTCCAGAACCAGCAGGGGGAGCGGCCTTCCCAGAGTGCCGAGCGGCAGGGACACACCACTTGCGCCCGCTACCTGGTTGTAGTGGAAACCTGCATGTCGCTGGCCTCGCAGGTTGTTAAGCTCACCAAGCAGCTCAATGAGTAAGTTGATGTGTTTTTGCATAGTTTAGAATTGTAGTGTTATCATCCTGTTATCTGAGTCTCAAATATGTCATAACCCCAAATGTTCAGCTTATCATATTATGAGATAAGAACATCATCACCACTGGTGGTCATTAATAATAATTCTTTGGAAAAGATCCAGCCGTCCATTTTTTTTTAAACTTCTTATTCACTTCACGGTTGCTGGAAACTATCCAGGGCCATTTTTAAAAATGGCGGTTTGGATTTTTCTCTCATGACTCATCATTGACTGGTTAATCGGTGGCATGCTGCCTGTCGACGTCACATTTTCACATAGACTCAGCTCACATCGAACCCCAGCTGAGCAAGTACTAAAAAAGTATCTGATACCAGGTACTGCTATCTAATGAACCCTAAAAACAGAGCCAAGTCAAGCTGAGCCAAGATGAGTGGGTACTAGTAGAAAAGAGCTATTTGAGTCTTTGTGGGATATCTTTTATTAGTTATTTGCATCATGAAATCTGTTTGTGTATTTGTTTTGAAACAGACAGCATTCAGACTTCAGTGTTCTTGGAAAAACACAGGAGCTGTCTCAGTGTTAGATCTGTCATATGTGTTGCGTGTTTGTCATGTAGACAGGCGTCAGAGAGAATGGCCTTACAGAAGCAGCTGCAGAGACTGATGGAGCCCAACAAGGCAGAGGGGACACCGTCCAGATCACCCAGGTAACAGGCATATCCTAACACACACACACAAACACGCTCGGTGTGTAAAAGCCATACAGATGAAAGTTAATCATCTAATAAAAGAAGTCAAGATGTGGAAGCTAAGATCTGCTTAATGAGTCAGAGCTGGTAAACTGACAAAGCAGCAGTTTTCTCAGTAGAGCTTAGTGAGGGACCACAATAACTTGAAAAACATAGACGTGTGCCTTAGGTCATGCCAAACAAACAGAAATCGTTGCTAATGATTCCAACAGATCTAGCAGGTAACAGCTGAGCAACACACTGCTTAAATAAAAAGGCTGTGTTTTACTGTTGAGTGGTGTGTATGTACTAGGGATGTGAATAAGTAGTTGACTAGCCAGTTTAACACTGCTTTCATCGCTAACCAAAGGCAGAAATACTATTACTAAACAGTAATATTATTTTTCATGTGCATGTTTGGCCGCACTTGGCAAACTATTCTGACATTATGTATGTATTGTATAAAAAATGCAATGCAGTGTCTCAGCTTTTCAAAAATGTGTTTTACAATTTCAAATGGGTCTTAAATACACATCAGTATTTGTACAGACAGTGTTAAAGTTTATCTGTTACTTTTGTAGCAAAATGTATTGATTACTGTTTATTAAAGGAAATGGTGGTAGTAGAAATAATAAGTCCACGTGGGGGGAAAATATGAACATGGAGCATGATCTCTGTCTCCCTGTCTGCACTGCAGCTCCCATCAACCCTCTGTGGAGGCGTGGCAAGAGATGATGTTGACTGCTGAGGGGACTCCTGGTGACGGTCACTGGTTGGTTCGTCAGGGAGGGGTGGGTCCAGACTCTGTGCTGCGGCAGCTCCTGGGGAAGGACATGTCGGAGACACTCTGTCCTAGAGAGAGACCGCCTCCTGCAGGTGGTATGAGCAGAGAAGGCCCTGGGGCTCCTGGGGGCCGCAGAATTGGGCTGGTGGAGAGGAGAGAGCTCAAACTAGCAAGACTCAAACAGATCATGCAGCGTTCCTTAAGCGAATCTGATTCAGATGGTTATCCACCAGAAGAGGGCAAGAATCAGGGAGCTCCACCCTCAAACACACTACGACCTGATAGGCCATCCCACTTGCCAATCACAGAGGAGGAGCCGGTGTCAAACCACCTCCAACTAATGATGAAAAAGCACCTCCCCTCATCATCATCTTCCACCGTTGAGAGGAAGCTGGCATTTTCTCTCAGTGGATCAAAGTCAGTAGATAGCATTGGCTACAACCCGTCCCCCACCTCCAGTGACCCTGAAGCCACAGATGGCAAAACCCCAGACGGTCCAGGGGACCAGGATGCCACCAATGGCCAGAAAGTCGCAACCAGCCCCAAGAGTGCCCTGAAGTCTCCCTCATCTCGCAGGAAGACATCCCAGAACCTCAAACTGAGGGTTACATTCGATGAGCAGGTGCACAAGAGCTCCAGTCAGGAGGCAGAGCCAACAAAAGTGCATCAAGGGAAGGAGAGGACTCCAACAGGAAGTTCTGAAAGCAAGCGGCCTTTCGGGACGTTCCGCTCCATCATGGAGACACTGAGCGGAAACTCAAACCATAATAACAACAACAGTGGTGGTCAGTCGGGTTCTGCGGTTAAAGTGTCCACCATGCAGAACTCATCTGGCAGGAAGTCGGAGAGTAAAAGCAGCCCAGGAGGCGGAGCCAAGGGCAAGAGCAAAACCAGTAACGTTTAACCAGCTAGTTCCTACTGAAGGGCAGAAAGCGCATAATGAACAGAAAGCAATCAAGAGCAAACAGTACGAGGCAGAACATGAGAAACGTAAATTAATTTACATAGTTTGTGTGAGACATTACAGAAAACTGACCACAAATAGTGACACGGGACATAAAAATGCTTCTTGATTACATGTTCCAGTGGTAATGTCTTAAGAGGTCCCTGAAAAGCCTTCAGTTGATCCCAAGTGATCACCACGCAACAGTAAGAGGATTAAGGCGACTAAAAAGAGAGAGCATATTTCTCCCAAATTGGCTCAACTTCATGGGCTCCCTGTTAAATCCAGAATGTATTTTTTAAATCTTCATCCTTACATAGAAAGTCCAGAATAATCAGGTGCTATCATACCTTAAAGACCTCGTAGTAAAAGTTTCAAAAAGTAGAATGAAAGCTGGAGAATTCGGCTATCGGGCTAAAGAATTAGCTCCCAGTTTGGATTCAGGAGACAGACACCCTGAACTGAACTGTCCACTTCTAAAATTTCCTTTGTAATAAAGCTTTTACTTATGGTTGGATGAGGTGACCCTGAAACATCCTTTTATGCTGCTATAGGTTCAGGCTGCACTTCCCATGATGCACTGAGCTCTTCTACTTCACTTCTTTTTATTCTTATATGTGCAACTGTTGCTCTCTTGTTGTTTGTAGTCTCTCTGTGTCCATCTTTACTCTCTTCTCTTTTGCTCCACCCTCCGCCCAGTCACACTAAATGCAGCCCAACCCTAACAGCTGGAGGTCTCTTCCTGTTAAAAAGGAGTTCATTCTCCCCGTTGTCACCAAGTACTCCTTATAGGTGATTGTGTGATTGTTGCAGTTCTCTCTCTAATAATGTAGTATGTAACTTACAATAAAAGCGCCTTTAGATGACTGTTGTTTTGAACAGACACTGTATAAAGATATAAACAACTTATAAAAACAACAACTAGCTAGAATGTAACTGAAGTTTCTCATGTTCATTGTCTCAGATGTTTAGCTTTTGATTTGACTAAAACAAACTGTTTCATGTCTTAAGTTCTCTGAAGGATTTGTTTTATTTGATGGGCTGATGATGATGATGATGATGATGCTGTGGTAGCTGATGTCCTACGGAAACCTCACTTCTCCATATTTCAGCTTTTCATGCATTTTTCCTTTTTTTGTTTGTTTTGTTTTATTTTGTTGTGTCAACATTTTCTAAATGGAGGTTTGGAGTTCCTGTTTCTCTGCCACTGTTACTGTGCTCTGATCAACACTAAAGACGAACTTAGGAATATTAATATTTATGTTTACACACAGTTATATGATTAGAATTTTTTATGTGGTTATAATCATGCACATTTCTAACGTGCAGCAGCACAACAACAAATTTTTAAAAACCACTGTATATATTAGTATTTAATTATGTGGTTTGGTTTTTTTTACATTATATTCAACTTTTTAATTTTGATTTTATCGTCTATGGCATGAAGTAGAAATTAGTAGTTTGATGTGTTTTTGAGACTGGGAGGTTTAAAGATGCACCTTCTACAGCAGCTGATAAACTGGCTGAGCATATGAACGATGAAGTGGGTAAAGAAAACGTTTAAGCTTTTTCCTCCTTTTTCTTTTCCATCTTTTGTGAGATTGAAGTTTTACAAACTTTCTCAAAGCTTGAAACACAAAGACTGAGGCTGTAATCTGATACTCATATCCATTTTTTTTCAATACTGCAACATTTTCTGGTTCAGTGTTTAAGATGGGAGACTTTATTTATCACGAGCCACATTTCCACCTTAATTTATCAGAACTCTTGCTTATATGTCTAAACTTTTCAAGTTTCCACCACTCTCTGGAAATACTTGGCAAATACAAGCCAGTCATTTATAAAATCATTGACTTACTATTAGCAGACCCACATTGTCGGGTTAATATAAAAAAAATCAAAAACATAAAAATATATAGATTAAAAAGTGAGCGTATAATCGAACAATCAACAACACTCAGGACTGTAACCCCACCTTAAAAGATTAAGCCCTGCCCACTTCTGCTTCCACTTTGCCATACAAACACACTGTAGATGATTCTCAGTGGTTCGATGTAGCTGGCTGGAACCACTGACCATGCACTACCATGACTAATCCCTTATGCAATTACAGATTGTGCTCTTTAGTTGAGAAACGTCCATTTGTGTTCTGCAGAAACCTCAGCTTTGTTTATAAGTTTTAAACGGTCTCCCTGAAACTACATTTTGTAGAATAACTGACAAGGTGTTTATCTCCCAGGAACATTACTGCATTAAAAATGTTGCAGCTCTAAGTCGCAGCATATATCAAAGATAACAATATGAAGCAGGACTAAATGAACTCGGTAAATGAGGCATTCCTAAGTGGTGGAACGTTTTGTGGCGCTTTCTTGTAATCCAAAAATGATTTGTAATTTTCTAAACCTTTAATGTTTGACACAGCCTCTAGAGCCTCACTAGCGCCCTCTAAAGGCTTTTGTTATACTTGCTGTCCGATTGCATGAAAAGCAGAACAGATTACAGCCCCAGTTTTTTAAAAGCTGTGGGAAAAACTGGATCACGTCTGTTATGTTTTAAACGCATGTTTATGTTCATTCAATTACTGTTACTGATGTTTCACCGTGGTTGGATTTATTCTCTAGTTTTTAAATTCACATTCCTGTATATGTTTTGCAGTTTGAGTCAGTATCATCCTGCACTGCAGTTTCAGATGGTTTACAGTCACCTTTTTGCAGTTTTCTATTTCTCTGGCTTTGCACACTCGCTGTGTGTGGTGGGCTGCGGTAGTTGGTGGGTATCTGAGGCAGTGGGGCTCAGGAGGATTTACCTGCATCTAGTCCTGATCTGTTAAAGGAACAGTCCAACATTTTAGTTTGTCATCTCTGTGCACTTTGCCTCTGATTGGATGATTAAGTCTGGGGACTATGCATACAGAGTTTCTTCACTTCATGTTTTTGTTTTTTCCCCATTTAATATTTCTCTGAATTGATATTTCCCAAATATCTCACTCTTCACTGTTTAATTGCTAAATTTAGACAGTTAAGTGTAAAGGAGGTGTGACAAGGTTAAAACTTTACTGTTACTCAGGACATAAAGGTTCCCATGCTTGCTTCACACCCCTTCCAGTGAGCACACTGCAAAAAACAAGGTGTCATTCGGCTTAAAAAAAAGTCAGATTTGGGACCTGTTATACATTTACTTCTTTTCTGTCATATACATACTATTACAGTGGTGGATGCTCACATTAAGCAGAGTTTCAAGTAATTAGGTCCGTGTATGTACAAGTAATCCCTGAAGCCCAGGCTTTAAACTCCCCTAAACACCCCGTTGTCCTACAGGGTTGTTTTTCCTATTGTTGGGACGTCAGACACAGCAGATCCCTAATTCAGTCATTTCGACACCAACCTGCTGATCGTACCTTCAGGTTTTCAGAAAGTTGCCTCAAAAGAGCTAAAGCAGCTGGGGAAAATATGGCCTTTTTGTATTTAAAGGTCTGTAATCATTCCCAAAGATTCAACATAACGTTCATGCTTTCCTGCCAAATTATAATTAGTAATTTGATGCTAATTATAAGAAAATAATTTTTTAATCTTTTGTTTTTATACAGTAACTTTAGCATAACTGAAGTCATGCAAAATTTTACCATAATACTGTGAAAACTCTGAATTACAGGCCTCTAAAGCGTACAGGGTTGGTGCTTTTTAAATTGCCTTATTTGTCCTTCATCACTTCAGGAGTTCAGCAGATGGACACATGAAATTTTCAGGACTAAAACACAATCTTAAACTTTGTTAAAAAGTGCAACCAAATTTTAAATCGGTTTTAAACCAACTTGAAGTGTCAGTTTTTTTCTGTGAGGATATGAATTGTTTTAATTTTAATTAATTTTTCATCTGAAATTTCGTGCAGCCAGCTGTTGAACCTGAGAGTCATCTGTAAAGTCTACTTAGAAGGTCTGTGAGACAAAAATCATAGTATGAAGGCGCAGTGAATGAATCATGTCTTCATTGTGAAATGCCAAAGTTATTGTATATAAACTAAGCTGATTCTGGCATTTGTAATGTGGAATTACCAGATTAAATGCTCAGATCATTTTGAATTTCAGACTTTTAAAATTACAAACAAATATCAATTTCCTTTAACAAAAATTTCCTGGGAAAATATGAACACGCTGCAGGCCTTTAGGACGGTTATACCTGGAGCAGGTTGCAGGGAAATGTTTCAGCTTCCATTGCCTCAAAATATTGCTCGTTGCCAAACAATCAGTGTTCTCTTGGCGGAGCCGGCTGTGTTAAAGATTGTTTTTATCTGGAGCATTTTCTTTGTAGGCACTCCCTCAGGACAAGAGAAGGGAGACAAACTGAACTTTTGTGCTTCTAATGAACTCTTTAAAAGCACGGTTACTGTTGCTGCATCGACTTGGATGTTTCCTCTCAATGCAAAGAACGAAAAACAATAAAATGAGACGCAGTATCAGTATCAGTTTAGATTTTTTTTTTTACTAACCAATGTGTACAGAGACGGACGTCTTCTGTCCTGCTATTTAAATTGTTGTGAAGGCTGAAGACGAACTGAAATAAACTTTATTTCTGGACTTCCAGGTGGTGTCGGGTCTAATTGCTCACAATGGTGGGATGAATAATGTTCCTCTTTCTTTATCCCCGTTATCAGAGCAATATTTCATAAATATTAGCTTCCCTGTATCATAGTGATACCTGAACTCTTATGTAGATATTAACCTACTGCTTCATTTAACAGTCATTAACTGGCTTTTTCATGTTTTATCAAATCACTAAAGAAAAGGGATACGTTTATGCCAGAAACCTTTTTCAGTTCCTTTAGTCGCTTCTCTTAAACTGTAGATCTACTTAAAACTAAAATCACTTCCTGTCTTTCATGTCACTGATTCAGTTTTCTAATAAGTGTAGAAGCCCAGTTCCACATAGCTGGGGTGCTGCGTAATAATGTGCAAATCTTGTAAACTAAACTTTATTCACAAAAGAACACAGAAAACATATCAGATGTTCAAACTGACACATTTTACTGTTTCATGAAAAATATTAGCTCATTTTGGATTTGATGGCAGCAACACATCTTTAAAAAGTTGAAATAGGGCAACAAATGCCTGGAAAGGTAAGTGGTGCTAAAACAAAACAGCTGAAGGAACGTTTTATTTCTACTTAGGTTAATTGGCAACAGGTTAGTAAGGTGATTGGGAATAAAAAGAGCGTCTTAGACAGGAAGAGTTTCACCAATCTGGAATTCACCGTGTGCAAGGGACGGGACCAAAACTATATTGGAGGCGCTGCATTAAAAATGAGCGTGGTTCTGTCATGAAGTCGTTCCATGGGCTCAGGAAAGCTTCTAGAAATGATTGTCTGTGGACACAGTTTGCTGTGCCCTTCAGTGAAAATGTGAAAACGCTGCTTCTACTCTGGGCCAAAGCTCATTTAAAATGTGAGAACAACCAGCAAACTGTTCTGTGATCAGGTGGATTGAAATCTGAAATTGTTTTTGGAAAACACGGTTGCCGTATCCTCAAGACAAAAAGGAGAAAGACCATCTGGCTTGTTCTCAACACTCTCAGTTCAAACGCCTGTATCTCTGATGGTATGGAGGCACATTAGTGCCTATAGAGTTAGCTGTTTGCACATCTGAAAGGCAATGCTGAAAGGTATACACAGGTTTTAGAGGGATATTTGCTCCAGACATTTACTGACTGTTGTTAAAAGTGTTGAAGTCAGAAAGCACTGGTAAACATGAGTTTTGTGATGTGGTACTTCCATCAAATCGAACTTATTTTTTTGTCTCAAGTCTGTTTGTTTTTTCTCTGTTTAAGCATTTGATATGTTTACCATGTTTTATTCTGAAAATAATATACCTGTTTGAGATTTGCAAATCATTGCATTCTGTTTTTACATTTTATATCCCAACTTTTTTGGAACTCTGATTCTATTTAGGGGAACCTGGACTCAAACCTTAGAAATAGGCTGAAGAGTTTGGTCATTTGAAAGGGGCTCAGGGTAGAACTCTGAGATGCTTTGGGTATGTCCTGCAGGGGAGGACACTCTGTGACACGATTGACATGATTGTACTTCAGAGCTTTGCTGAGAAGTCCTGACTTTAAGATTCTGGAGAATAAACTTTGTTCAGCCTTATTTTGATGGTCTCTGTTAATCTGACAAATAAAACTTCCCAACTTTTGCAGCCTTCTTCTTCTTCCCGAACAATAAATGAAGCCGTCACTGAGCCGTCCTCCAGCACCATCAGAGGTCCTCTGCAGGTCCCAGGACCCCACTTTTGACCACGGCTGACCAAGATGGATGTCATGTGTGAATTGTGCTCACTGGTAATTTAATGGACAATACATAACAAAGCGTATATTTATTTCTGCGCGCTTCAGCAGCATCAAAAACAGTCACTTAACAGGGCAGGATTTATGGTGTTTGGGTAGCAAATTGGTCTTTGATGGTTCCCACGCAGGGTCAGCCGCTTCCCCACGGAGCCTAATGGGGTTTGCTCTAATAGCGTCCCTCAATCATCGCAGTGAATATGAAACATGAGCTCACCGGCTGACAATTAGCAAAACAACAAGGAGAGATGAGAGGGCGTGATATGTGAGGAATGCAGGATTTATTGGGATTTTTTTCCCAAACGCTCCTCGCCTGTTCATGCAACAAAAAATGAAAGCTATTTGTTTTCCTTTTTTCCCCCCCCTACTCTTTCTCTTCGCTCCTTTTCTTCGAGGGGTTGGAGTGGGGTGGGGGGATGAAGTTAAACTGATAAATTAGACCTCATTTATTGGACAACAGTTTGAGTCAATACCCAGGGGCCTCCACTGTGCAGTGTGGACGAGGTTCCAGAACCACTAATTGGATCACTCCGTGTGGATGGAAGGGGAGGGGCTGGGGGTGTTTGGGTGAGAGGGGGGTGGGGGGGGGGGGTTAAGGGGTGGGCGGGACAGGCGGTGCATTTGGCCAACACTGACGCCTTCACACACATACGCACACACACAGAGTAGCAGTTGTCTTGCGGTGGACGTCCACGGCACACGCCACGAAAACAGACGAGACAAGCGCTTGATTTGACAGCCGGGGCGGAGGGCCGGAGAGGGTGGGGGGCTGCAGGAGTCATGTATAGATTTTTGTGTCTGTTGTTTTGGCTTATTTGTGTGCTTCTTTTACTCAGTCAATCAAATTTAATTGACACCGCTGGGCTATGGTCGGGGGCCCCGTGGCATGCTGGGATGACAGGCCTTTAATGCCAAAGAGAAGAGAGGAGGTTCTTCTGCCTGTGAAGGATGGAGGGAATGCGAGGGGGTGAGGGTGAGGAAGACGAGGGCAGAGGGTGACAATTCCTCAGCCCATCAACGGCATTAATTGATGTAACGACAGCGATGATGGATTCTAATAAATACAACCTTTAAGAAAAAAGGTAATTAGATGGCGTCCTGTGCAAGGCGCCAAGCGCTGATTCCAGACTGGCTGATAAACACCATTCGTCTTCCACAGCGGCCTTCAGACGGACACGAGGCGTCATTTACATGCAGATCAAACTCAGCATTTGCATTTTAGCTTAAATGAGAACACAACAGAGCATCATGTCGCTTTGTAGCCTCACCAACAGCCAAACTTGGCCTCAAGCTGTCTTCAGATTTTCAGTGTCCTTCAATCCTTAACAAATGTGAAACTGTTGATATCAAAAAGTGCAGATTTGTGACAAAGAGTTCTGCATAAGCCTGAAAGTGGCCTAGACAGGACCCAGTTAACCCAAAAGGTGCTGAGCAGGAGATCTGCTGTCATGTTTTTTATATTGCATTATAGATATGACTAATGTTGCTGTTAGCCTTAGTTTTTCCGTTGCTTCGTGTTATATAATATAATAATAAGGTCCATCTGTGTGGCACATTTCACAACCTGCATTACAAAGTGCTTCACAGAAACAATGACTAAAAGAGGAAATTGGAAATCAGACAATCAGACTCGATCATCTTTTGTCCTTAAGTGTGATGTGAGACCAGTTAACAGGTTTCTGCCTGAGGATCTGAGGCTGTGAATTGGTTGGTACAGGAGAAGCAGTTCTAGTATATATCCTGAGACAAGACTATTAAAAGGCTTTAAGAGTCATAAGTGAAATCTTAAAATCGATTATGACCGGCCAGTGTAAAGGCATTAAAACTGGTGTCTTGGCTCTTGTAATAAGCCTTGCTGCAGCATTTTGTACGATCTTAAGTCGATTGAATGTTTTCTGATTTATAGCCATTAGAGTAATCTAAATGAGAGGACGTGAAAGCATGAATGATGGCCTGAGTGTCATTAAAACTTAATTTTGAAAGGATTCTTACAATATTCATGAGGTGGTCGAAGCACAGCTGGGTGAGATGAGATTAGGATCCAAAATCACCGCCAGGGTTTCTGACAGCTGATTTTACATGTGTGGATAAAAGGCAGAGAGAAGATTTATTGATTCTTGGGTTCTTCTTGTGTTTTCCTTTTTTTCACTGTGCTGTCTGTCTCGCTGGGCTTGGGCCTTCTTTCAGTTTACTTCCTGTTTTACTTTGAAGGCTAGACCCTTTTGTGCCTTTCTGTTGCTTGGATTTGATTTCCCCCCCTTTGTTCTTTTCCCACCCTCTGTTATACCTGATTTAGTTCACCTGTTCATACGTGTTACCCTCCTCGTGCATATTTAGTCACTGTGCATGCACTCAATTCTTTTTTTAATGCAGTGTTTTCTGAAGCTGGTTCTTTTCGCTTGGATTTGTCATATTTTCCCATTTTTGAGTTTTTTCCCTCTGCCTTTATTGTGTGGTATTTATTTTGGTTAGTTTTTCACACTCCCAGGAATTCTGAGCTACTTTTCTGTTTGCAGTTGGATCTTTTCTCATGACCACAACAAAGTCATTCATATGTGTATATTTAGCTCATGTTTGTTGCCTTTTCTTCAAAGGTTTTCCATCAATATATGGAGCTCAAGTGTTCCCCGGTGTTCTCAGGTCCTTTTTTTCCCCTTGTCTTTATCTGCGTGTCCTTATAAGGCTTTTTAGAGGCTGGTTGACACTTCACCCCTGTCAGGACTATAGCCGTCCATTCACCATCCAACCTCAAACAACTCAAATGCCTTTTCATCAACTGGCAACTTTAGGAGTTGAAAGATTAAGCCAGCATGAGTTCCAATAATAGCCTCAAAAGGGAGTTAATCTTCACAGCATTAGCACAGCATTACAAAGCGTGCTTAGCTCCTGGTACAACAATCTAACACAGACAGAATTTGTGCTCTTGCTGCTTTTTCAAGCATTTTAATCACATTATGCTGACATAAAATATGCCTTTTCAAGCAGTAAAAAGATTTTAAAAAGTTTATGATTTACTTTTAGTGAGGTAAATGCTACTATTTTATTTATTTTTCTTCACTGATTACTAGAAATGTGGTTAATGCACTTGTTTATGGTAGCAGTTTGCTAAGTAAGCTTGTTAGCATTAGCTGATTAACTCTCATCCACATATGGTTGCACAAAATCCAACATGGAAGCGTCCAAAATGCCAAACCAATGACTCACAATGCTATCTTGTATATGCACTCTGTGCTTTCCATCCATGTGTTTTGTATTAAGTGTGATCTTACACTGTTATGACGCCCATTAGAGTTGCTTCAGGCTTTTATCTAAAAGTGGAACGAGCAACCAAATGAATCTTAGCATGTAGGGCAGAAAAACATGTTTCAGTCTTAATGCATCACACTGAAACACATGAAATGCACAGACAGATGAATGACAGGACCAAAACCAGAGATGAGCCTGAAGCTTGGTGTGACAGGAAGTGGTTCAACAACAGGTGCATTTAGTTCAGGTCAAACTTTCGTTGTTCTAGGTCTGCACGGACACAGACAGAGCCTTTACTTATATTTTGCCTTTTAATAACACGTTGTTTCATCTGAGCAGTGTTATTAGAATATGATAATATTGATGGCATACACAAGGTCTGGTGTGTGGTGGATCAGTCAGCTTGGTACAAGCTGCTGCAACCAGAAACAAATCTGTGTACCTAATGTAAAAATTAAAAAGATTAAATTCACTTTTAAAAAAATGTAAATAGTGACCTGCTTAGTTTTATTGCGTTTCACTTATTTATGTTCCTCAAATCATTTTACTGTCACCTTTATGTCTTTGGACATGTGATCTACAGTGTGATAGTTCAGCCTGTTAGTGAAGTTCAGGGTTTATATTGTGAGCGCAGCATTTATGATTCAGCTTTGATATTGGCAGATGCAAAAAAAACATCATCATTCAGAGAGATAACAGGACTCCCAGCTGAGAGCTGCCATATGTTATAGCTAAATTACAACAAGGCTTTAAACTGAGGAAGCTACAAGAGCTCAAAGAAAGAAAAGACAGAAGTCTTCATCACAAAATGACAGGAGAAAATGATTCTTGCAGGTCTATCAGTATTTTTTTTGCCTCACTGTTTGCATTTTTATGTGCTTTTTATTAATCATGGGATCTGTTACATTGTTTTAATGCAATTTAATATAAAAATTAAACAATCTGAGTTTAAAAGGTTAAGGAAACCAAAACAGGTGGTTGTAGACCTTTTTCTGTTCCTATATTTAAGTCTTTCTTAAAAATGATGACTTTTTTTTCAGTCTTGAAATTCTAATTGTAGTTATCACTGCTGATGTTCACGGATATCAGCCTTTTTGACTGATATCAACACATAAATAATGTTTACTGGTGTCAGTGGCTAATGTTTAAGGATGAATGTGATGAAGTGCTGAAAGCCTCTGAACCAGTTCAGATATTTTCCAGTGATTATAAAACAAAAGAAACTACCAGGAAGAAAAAATAGCGGGCAAGTTATTATTTAAATTTCAATTTCAATTTTTAACTCCAACACATCTTTGATTGTATTTCATTTATATTTTTTTTCTTTTGTATATTACTCATCGTTTTTTAATCTTATATTTTATCTGGAAAACGAGTGAACCGAGGCTCGGGTCAGCTGACATGCAGTCCCCCTGCAGGCCAGCTGGGGGCAGCATTGCAGAGTTTAAGCCGCTGCAGAAGCAAACTGACCCCCAGCAGCAGTTTCGCTCTTCAGCAGCCGTTTGGCATTTACCTCCTCTCTCACGCAGTCGATTTTGTTGATTCTGAGCATGAAAACAGCAGCGGCACCTTGTTAAAGTGTTTGTTCGGCCTGCAGACTGTTTGTCCCCGGAGAACCGGCTCGCTGGGAACAAGTATCCCGAATAACCTGCAGTAAACCGGTGTCTTATTTTAATCTTTTTTTTTTTTTGCCTCTATAATTGACAGTGGGCTCAGTTTCCTTCCCTGTGCACAAATAGTTTGTGACCCCGGAGACGACGAGGCGATCGTTGATGATGTTCTGTAAAATGTCAGAAACACGCGAGTGTTACACCCAAAGAGATGATTGATTTTCCTCCCAATTTCTAAAATGTTGTGGAAGCTTTCAGCTGAGAGGTTCTTTAATAAACAGCTGCTTTTCCCTCCGCACACAGACGTGAAATAGCCACAGAGGGAACATCTCGTTAACATTTATCTGTTTTAACACGAGAGAGCATCCGAGTATTTCTGTTCTCTGAAGACAGAATCTCAAATGTCACATCAGCATCGCGTGCGCGCGCGCACACACACGAGAACTGTGTGATAAAAATCTCAGAGCTTTAAAATTGTATGTGCACTACTAAAAATGCACTTTTCCCTGATGTTTCTAGAATAAAAACGCGATGGAAACTCAAAATATGAACCTCCATACTAATTTTTCATTATTAAGATTAGGATAATGAATTTACATGATCCAAGCATTTTCAACAGTCAGTTGAGTCTCTAAGTATTTGGACATGACTCTGTTTTTTTTGTTTGTTTGTTTTTTAAATGATTTATTTATTTATTTTTTACTACCTTTACTGCAGGACCTTCAGCAGCTGGTTGATTTGATGTGTGCTTTCAGTTTTGTCTTCAGTCACTGAAACTTAAGCTCTACTGTGAAATCTCTTGCCATTTATTTGCCTTGGGAATATCTTGGCTTGCTTTTATAGTATGATTTGCCTCATTATCTAATGGCACTGTGAACCTCCATTCATTCGATTTTTCCAGCATTTGACTGCATGGATCCTAGTAGAGCGTATAATTAACATAAACAGAAGAGTTATGGCTGTCCTATTGTTTCATTTTACATAACTGCTGTTTCCTATCATGATGACGTCTGCAGTGCATGGGGCGAAGGCATGCCGACTGGACTGTGCAGGAGCCAGGCTGGCACTGGCATTTCAGGACTACAGCATATAAATGATTGGCTTCAATGAGACAAGAAGGGTCCAATCTATGGAGGTTTATTTGTAGCTCTTTATCCAACCAGCCACACAACTGATTGTTTTAAACTTTGCTTTGATCTGGGTCTAGAAAGAGTAAGTGGAGGCGAGCTGCCATTTGTTTTCTGTTACTCCTAGGAGGTAAGCGCTTGTATAATGCTTTATTAATGTTGGGTCAGCTGGCTGTATTGATAGTTCCTTTGTTTTCTAGAGATCTTGACAGAAAAGAGTCAACTGTTCTTCTTTAGGTTCATGATGACGTTTCACCTCTCAGACAGTCATGACTCTCATCTGAGATGCTTCTTTGGTTCTAAAAACAGAATGTGGACAGTTCCAGATGTTTAACCCCTAGTGGGGGTTTGTCTCCTTGGACATTCATGGGTGTCATTGACCCACAACTGATCCAGTCATAATAGTAGTAGCAGGGTGTGTGTGTGTACATGTTTAGACGTCTTTGCAAGGAAAGAGAATTGGGATGCTACTATACCTGTGGGGACCAACAGCCACTTTTTTGAAGGTATTTTTGAGGTTCAAAATGTGGTTTTAGTGTCAGGGTTACAATTAGGTTATGTTAGGTTTAGGCTGAGGGTTAGGATTAGGCATTCG
This sequence comes from Neolamprologus brichardi, assembly GCF_056152115.1. Lineage (NCBI taxonomy): Eukaryota > Metazoa > Chordata > Actinopteri > Cichliformes > Cichlidae > Neolamprologus > Neolamprologus brichardi. Next base: position 32,977,977 of record NC_142115.1, read on the forward strand.
TGTTTGATGGTTAGGGTTAGGGTAAGCAGCTAGGGAAAGCATTGTCAGTGAGGTGTCCTCACTAAGATATGAAAACGAATGTCTGTATCATTTATTTTACTTTATGTGGCATGTTGTGAGAGTAAAACATGAACTTCAAGAGCCTGCTGTTCATTCGTGTGATTCGAATCATGTGACTAAACCTTTCATCATCCCAACGCTGCAACAAAAATCATGATGTCGTTCTATCAAGACTTAAATCAGTTGTTTCAAAAAGTAACATAAAATAATGTTGGTTAGCTACACTGGAGTCAACAACAATAAGCTTTCCTCAAAACAAGTTCACCTCTTTTAAGAAAATAACACTCTAAGGGCTCAATTATAGAAAAGCTTGACTTGATACAAATGATTTTTTTTTTTTTTTTGCTGTAAAATGGATCCAAAAAAAAAAAACAACCCTCCAGCAGCTGGTTTTTAGTAGTGTGCTTTATGGCTCAGTTTTCCTTTAAATACTCGCCGTGGATCACAGCGTGGACTCTCACACTGTAAAAACTTCAGTCCGTCATGTACTCAGACCCAAACCTCTGATCGCTCATTCTCACTCATTCCGTTATCTCCTCCTGAATGAAATAATAGTCAAATAAAACTCTCTCATTTTGCTGATAGGTCCTCCGGGAGCCTCTTAGGGACCCTCGAGAGTCCCCAGACCACAGTTTGGGAGCAGTCGGTCGGGTCCGAGTTTACAGGCTGCGGTAATGATGCTTGTTTGTCCAGCGGTCTGTAAATCACACCAAAATTAGAGTTGTCACAGGATTCACTGGAGACACAGCAGACCATCACTAATACCTCTGCACCGTGGAGACACTCGCGCGATCTATAACACCGAAACAAAAACACGCACACTCTAAAACCAGCCTGCAGAGATAAAAGTAGTTTTAAACTGATACAGCCCATCTTTAATAGGAGCCTCTGGAGTTATGACTATGAACTGCAGACCCACAAAGGGACCATTTAAAATAGTGATACTAGTGAAAATAGTAATTTCTTAATTTATTACTGTTTATTTATGTTTGTGATCAGTGTTGGACAAGTTACTTTGAAAAAGTAGTTATAGTTACTTCTTCAAAAAAGTTAAAAGTTAAAATATTCTAAAATTATATGTGTGGCAAATTATTGACAGCTGCCCAATTCACAAAGATTGTTGTTACATTAACCTTATGCTGACCCAATGTTGATGATGGTGTGATGATGAAAAGCACAAAGATCTCAAATTAATTCTTCCTTATTTATTTATTTATTAAGACCTACAGATCAGTGTGATTCAGAGTTGTAGGCAGTTGTATTTTTCCTCCTGTGGCAGAATAACATTACAGACACTCAGAAGACTAACTTGATTTTTAAGGCTTTGTAGTCAAACTCGTTTCTGTAACGCAAACTTCAGTATTTAAAAATTCACCCAGTGAAATCCAGTGTATTAGCAGTCAAAACACTACAGATTACTCAGCTACATGCTAAACATTGCTAACATATGCTCTAATAGTCCCTTGACATTTCAGTTTGCAGTAAACAGAGACAATCCAAAAAATCCAGACAGCTAATTAAACACTGAATATATCATAACACTTTAATAACATATAACTAATATTTGGAACGACGCTGATGAGAGTCACAGCTGACTGTCATCTGTCACTTTGCTGGACAGAAGGGGCAGGAGTTGTTCTTGCTGGACTGCAGCCACACCTGGATACAGTCTTTGTGGATGGTGTGAGAGCAGCTCAGTGGGTGGCGGCTTTCTGGGTCCACGTGGTTCTGGCACATCAGGCAGAGTTTACGGGGCCCGGCAGCGTGTCCACTTGGTGCTGCTCTGTGAATGGGATTCATTGGCCTCTGGATGGGGCCTGGGGGAGTGGGCCGGCTAATCGGCCCTAGAGCTGACCTCTCGTTTTGGGCCAGCCTGAAGCCAACCTGCTCGATGACTTCCTCCATGGACATGCCGGCCAAGGTACCACGAGAGCTTTTCACCTGCTGGAGCAGAGACGTCAGCTGAGCCCTGTTGCATTGTGGGAACCTCGCACCGAGCTTCTCCAGGACTTTGTCCAGTTTGCCTGCCGGTGCAGAGGAAGCTGCAGTAGTAGCTACAGCGTGGGGTGGTGGGGAAGGAGCCACAGGGTGGGTGGCCTGAAAGGGGGGAGAGGGGGACAGACTAGGAGGAGGAGTCACCCTCACTGGGCCTCTGATGTGAGGCAGAAGCTGAGGGGGAGGCTGGAACTGAGGTGGAGGCTGGTCCTGCAATGATGGGGAGGGTTGGAAGTATTGCTGGGGTGGGGGGTGGTGGTAGGGGGCACGGTACTGGGGATGGTGCGGGTGAGGGTGATGGTGCTGCTGCTGCTGTTGGTAATACTGTGGGTGCCGCTGCTGTTGGAGGGGTCGATGAGCTGGGTTTGAAAGAGGCGGGGCCATGATGTGTGGCTGAACCAGTGACTGCATCACCTGATCGAATCGCAGCTCAGCCTGTTCGAGAAAACGCGTAGTTACTAACAGAGCTGATGATAAGCAGCCGTCTATGAAGGAGCATATGTAGCATTTATCAGTATCTTTCACAAAGGAACAGAGATAGAGAAATCTGATAACATAGATGGGAGAGTGGGATGGACATGAAAACACAAGGTGAAAATAAGTCTCTAAACCCTTTCTATCATGACGAAACAGAAATAAAGATTTAAAAAGGTGAACAAATATGGGAACTAATACAAAGTAAAGTAAATAAAGAGGGAAATTAAAGCCTCAAGTTGATACAATGTGGTACATTTAGTAGTACATTTATTTCATTGAATTCGCTTGAGTCTCTCACCATGGGAACCTGCGGTAAAGAAGGCACATTGATCCTAGGGAGGGACTCCAACTCTCGCCCCTGGTGAAGCTGCTGCAGAACCTCCTGGAAGCGACTTTGGAGCTCAGCCTGGTTCCTCCTGACCAACGCTTCTTTCTTCTCCCACTTCTGTCTCTCAAGAGAATACTGCTGTGGAAACTCCACCCTGAGTGCGTTCAGGTATTGCCCCACCTAGGACATAATCAGTCTCACGATTATCATGACTTATATAAAGAAGGTGGCTGACAGATTAGGATTTGTTTATCTAGAACTGGGGTCTAAACCTCTTTCAGCCAGGCCTCAATGCGAGCCATGGCTACGTCTCTCTGCTTCTCCACAGCTGCGATCTCGTCCTGCAAGGCCCGAAGCTGAGCTTCCTGTGCTTCCTTCCTCACTCCCTCCATCTCCTGCCTCAGCTCCTCCAGCTCCTCCTGCCACCTCCGTTGTTCCTCGCTTTGCTCCTCTGTAAGCGCTGTCAGCTTTTTTTCACCCTCCTCCAGCTCTTTGGCCAGCCTGATTGCCAGAGGAAGATGAACAGAGAAGAGCAGAGTTAGCAAGCAGAAAATTATTTTGTAACAAATTCCTCTTTTTAAAATTTAAATATATTCTAGTTTCTTTAATTTTCTGTCAAAAGGAATTAAGGCGTTATCTTAGGTTTTATAAAAGTGTGACTTTAGCTGCGATTTTAAAACCTCACTTCAGCCTACCGATATTGCCATATCACAGATATATCACTGTAATCATATGTTGTCCTCTCAACCTTGAGGTCGAGGTCACTCCAACTCGTCCAACATTTTAAGTAGATGCACCTATGGTATCAATTTTAAGCTTGTATGTTAGCTTGTTCTCGAGGCAAACTTAGGTGTTCAGGTCTAACATCATCTTAACTACAGGCATCTTTAATGTACAGTCTATGATCACAATGCAGCGATACAAAGTGAACAGAATTTGTTTTGTCGGGAATATGGTGGGAATATGATTTAAGTCTTACCTGTTCTTCTCCTCCTCTACTCTGTTTTTCTCAGTGGTCATCTCTGCTTTCTTGCCTAAGAAGTTCTTCCTGGTGGCCTTGGAGTTGTTCAGCTGCAGTTTCACTCGCAGAGAGTCCAGTTTTTCCAGTAGACCCTGAACACACACACACACACACACACACACACACACACACACACACACACACACACACACACACACACACACACACACACACACACACACACACACACACACACACACACACACACACACACACACACACAGTGGTCAATCCCACAAGAGATTCAGAACCATAAACACATGCCTGCATTGCATAGCTGTGTGTTTGTGGTGTCTCACCTGGTGTTGCCGAGTGGCCTCCTCCTTTCTTTTCTGCAGCTGTTGTTTGTACTTCTCGTGTTCCACCTCTTCCTGATCCTGTTTTTTCAATAGTTTGTCATACTGCTCCATCAGGGTGGAGGTGTACTGAAACACGGCCGCCACGTGACTCTCCCAGTCGGGCTCTGTGCTGACACTGGACTCTGCTGTCATGCTGTCTGTCTGCACAGCCTGAGCTCTGTGTTTCAGATCTACAAAAGACAACAAGGAAACAACTTATTAGGTACAGAACTAGTTATGGTAACAGTGAGACTTTAAGGAGTTTAAAAAGCAGTTTATGGTTTCTAAAATCTATTGCATTTTTGTAAATTGCCAAACTGCCACGCCACACTTAACAAACCTGGTACAGCAACTAAACAGCCTGTGAAATACAGTTTCTGTTTAATAAAATGTTTTGTCTACAAGTAAAAACACAGTGAATTTACAGCTTTATAGAGCTTAAAACTAGATTTCACATTCATAAATCACCATTTCCAGCTACAAAAACTCTTTAACGGCGATTTCACTGCATTTTCTCTTATCTGGACCACATTATTTGAGTCTATCAAAGACCACTATGTGCAGACTTCTCAAATTCCCCTTTCACCTAGAAAACACGACACCAGATGTTGTTAAGCTCCACCGGGTATTCTTCACTGTTCAGCTGTCATTGTAAAATTCCGGCGCTTTTACCTGTCACTCCCATTTTGGCGAAATCCAGTTCAAGGTCCAGGTCCAAGTCAGGGTCTCCATCCTGTATTACATGATGGTCTTCCGCTTTATCGTCTGAACCCTCAATAGCCGTTTCCGCGCTAGCATCCATGCTAAAAGAACTACAAAAACGAAACTTAAAGTCTTTTGGATTCGCTTTTCTAACTTGACACAAACGTTACGTGTTCTGTAAACACCGGGCGAACTTACAACAACGTAGTGAGCTCCAAAAAGGCTCTTTAAAATAAAACTTCGGCGATATCAGCTGCCGTTAAGATCCTGTTTACACCTGCCGCCAGCTACGAATGTGTGCACCTCTAAATGTATTCCGGCTGAAACGCTTCATCTGTCCAGGGGCTCCAAAACAAAGATCTTCTATGTAGGTAGATAATTAGGTAGAAATATTTATTTATTTATTTATTTGCACAGGGGCATATAGAAAAACTACAACTACATAGATGCGACAGGAGTGGCAGAATTGAAATGTAAAGCTGGTGACTTTGTAAGGAATAAATTCATAATAATTAGAACTGTTATTTGCTACATTGTTATTTTTAAAATATAAGAAAATATAATATTGTTTAAGTAACAAAAATACATTTAAAAAAGGAATAAATCACTAGATGCTCAACTTGGATGTTTTTTTTTAAAGAATAAAGTCGCAAATTATTTCTTTATTTTTCCCCTGACTAGTTGATGTAATTAAGTATTTATCTGTACACTCTAAAATTTTCATTTTTATATATTTAGCAGCACTTAGCAAGCGTCAAACCTCTGCGCACATACAATGGTTATAATAGTGCATAATTATTTTATATATAAAACCATTTTTAAAAGCAGTTCATTTCTTTTTAATTGCATTTTTTTCTAAATGATCTTTAAAGAAAAAATACCATAAATTACTAAATCACATCTGTAGTTTTCTACTGTTAGCTTGTATATTTCAGTTTAATTCGGTTTTTCTTTCTTCTTTAAATGAACTAAAATCCGTCCATTTTAAATATTTACTTTTTCTACTTATTATAATTTTCAATACATTATTTACTATACTCTGTTAAATTAAATAATGATAAAAATAAACTTCAAAGAAAAGGTATTTTTCTTTCAATTGATGTTTTGTATTTTCGCAGAGAGGTTCCACGAACTCGTGGCGGAGTGAGTCCTCCCTCTTTCCGCGCCACTCTGGTTCCCATAGGGATTCCTTTTATTGGTCACATGACGAACTGGGAAAACCTCCTGACTCCCCGCTCCTCCTCCTCTCGCCCTGTCAGTCGACTGTTTTAGGGCTGTGTGTGTGTCTGTTAGCTAGCTGCTAGCCATCATCACCACAATAAACTGCAGAAACAGAAGACGGATATGGCGGATACAGCCAGGGACGCTCCACCGGAGCAGACCGACTTCCATGAGTTGGAGGACGGGGAGGAACTGTTCCCGGAGCCGGCCACAACACAGGAGGTAAGGAGGAGGTGATGAGGGGAGGCCGAAGGGGAGCTGTGGCAGGCAGGGCGTGATGCCTCCAGCTGACAACAGATGGAAACTTAGAGGAGGGGCAGCAGGCAGGCTGGACACCTTAAAATCGCTTAATTTTTGAATGAGGTTTGGCGTGTGTGGAGGCTTCTATTGCATACATCTTTGCACTGTCATCATTCAGGAAAACGGCTAAAAATGCGGGGTGTTGATACACCAAACGGTGGCCTTCTAAGCCACTGTTACAGGAGCCGATAAGGTCTATTTGGGCTGAGAAAAAGCGCAATGGAGGTGTGTTTGCTTGCAGTCAGGTGACAGTCACACAGGTGTAAATGATACATTCAAGGCGCATTGGGAAAAACGGAAAAACAATAGTTTAACAGATTAAAGTTTCTTTGTTCTTTGTTTCTTTGTGTTTGTGTATCTGAGCTGATTAAAGACAGTGGTTAAAGTTTGATATTATTATTTGTCAAAATTATGTAAATATACTGGTGAAAGCAGCCCAGAAAATCCAGCAGGTAGATTATAGTTTTTTGACAAAGTGAAGGGACACCGAAGATACTCAAAACAAACAAAAGAAGAAGAAATATCAAGGTCAAAATGTTGAGTAATAATATGTAAAACGGCAGTTTTACTAATGCTGAACTAGTTTGTTGTATAGGGCTTGGCTTTGATAAGATTTAGATTGCATTAGTGGTCATTATTCCAGCCTTTTGTTTGATCAGTGGAATATCCAGAGAGTAATTACTGTCAAATATTTGCTGTCTGCAGCTTCTTAGACTTAAAGGTTGGATACAGTACATGACAGCAAGCTGAACATTTCTGTGTTTTGGTGTTGACTAGAATTGTTTGAAAACAGAATCATTTAATTTTATTTTTAGTGTTAAAATGTTTGGTTTTAAAGGGAGCTCAACAAAGCTGCAGCACAAACATGTGTAATGGCATTAAAAGCATAGACTGTAAATGAAAGATGGAATCATGTGAGACCATGCCATTTTGAAGCCTCACTTTTTGCATTTTGGCCACAACCATGTCAGGTTCTTGGTGGCACAAGTGGACGTATGTGGATGAGAGGGTGATGTGCAAGATACCAGCTAACAGTATGAAGCTTGGTTAGCTTAAAGTATTTTTAAAAACAAACTGAAGCAAAAGCTTCCTGTGTGTGTGCCACACAACAGACCATATTATGTTTCAGATAATTGCAAGAGGTCACCAGCATCAACTTGATCGAGAGGTCCAGTTCAGTTAGCTAAAGCTTCTTGTGTCAATGAAAGTGGCCGTGCCCTTATTAACTTCATGATCATGGGGGGGGGGGAAAGTTGGGTATTGACAAGCGCCAAGTGGCCCTTTGAGGAATTATAGATTTTGGCACCTCCTGTTCCCAGAGGTTGCTGCATGCATGAGAGAGCTTTTTTTCAGCTTTTACATTTGTTGATGTGTTCTTTATACCATCTTTGTCCTTTCTGACCATTTTTGACCAACCCGACCCACTGTGGTTCGTGTTTCAGCCTAAATAGAAACAGGCAGGTGCAGAAAAACGAATGAAGGAGCAATTTATATTCTCTTGTTCTATGATTAAGAGGTAAATAAAACAAATTACAAATGATGTTAAAGAATTTGCATATAGAAAAACAGGAGCTTTTCATAGTGTGGGAACCTCAAATCGGAAACAAAGTTACCAGCCTGCAGCAGGAAAGTGCAAACACTCACACACACACACACACACACACACACAGGTTCTCTTAAACAGGCCTCTTTTTGTCATGTCAGCACTCTGGTTTTTCTTCCCGGTGATGATTGCCTTTCTTGAGTGTCACAACAGCACTCTTCAGTTTGTGTGTGTGCGTGTGTGTGTGTGTGTGTGTTATGCACTTCTGCACTTCCCATCTTAGCAGCCTGGGTACAGTTTCATGGCCCACATGTTTCTTCAGAAGGACTAGTAAACTGACAGAGTGACCACTAAAGTTTTAACTCCTCCTCTTTCCCTCTTTTGTTTTTCGTTTGCAGGAAGGTGAAGCATATTCTCTCTTGTGTGTTTCTGATCATAATCCACTATGTATTTCCTCCTATTATCATTTCCCCCTTCCTTAAACGACTGCGATCCAGTCTGACAGTTCTTCAGAAAACCCACCCCTGGTCACACTTGGTTTTAGTTTTAGAAAGATGTTGATTGAAACAATAATTTTCACATTTTTGTGCTGCAGGTTTTGCTGTTCTGTTTTCTTGTAGTTTCTAGTAAATTGAGGCCCTTTAACGATCACATTTGAGTCATATTTTTTGTAAGTTTCACATTTAATTTTAATTCAGGGTCCAGATCAGCGGTTAGTTTTGTTTTCATGAATTATCCATCAGTTTCCTGTGATTTTTCTCAAAGTTTGTTTAAAGCCTCACAGTTTTGTTGGAACGGTGCAAGTTTGAAACACTAGTTGTTGAATGGAAGCAGCTGCTCTGCTGTGTTTGTGTGCGCGCGGTGTTTCCTCTGACCCCTCTTTGCTTGCTGAGTAAGGAGGGAGGAAGCTCCTCGTTATCATCACTCATTTCCTCCTCCTGCCTCCACACTCTCCTCTTTCTGTCCTCTCAGCTAAAAACTCTCCTTCGTTCGTTCTTCCCTTTTCTCTCTTTCTGGGAGTCCAGCTGAGTTCTCAGTTTGTACAGGTGTGGTTCATTCAGTATTTTACCACCACACTGACCAGAGAAAGCTCCATCTGCCACCCAGATAACCAGCCAATCAGAACAGCGCTCACAGAGACAGCTCGATGTTGTCGCCCACATTGGCATTTGATTAAACTACCAATCCAACTTTGTGGGGGGCCTGGAGCCTATTCCTGTTACCACAGTCTGAGGGGCGAGGTCTGGATCTTCTTTCTGTGAGGCAACAGTGCCTCAATTAAACCTAATTAATCTGAACCTTTCCTCTAGTCGTGTCATCAGCGTGTTAGAGATCAGGCGTTAAACTTGGAAACCTGCACATAAAATAATCTCCACTCCTAAAGCAATAAAGTTGCGACACACTCTACACAAGTGATTCATAAACTTTATTTATTTATGTTTATGCTGGGAAGGAGTGTGTTTAGGTCACTGAGAATCACTTTCTTCTTCCCTGAAAAAGCAAACGGAAGTGTCAGAAGACTGCATATAAATATGTAGAGTCTGCAGTCAGGATTGTTGGTGTCTTCTTCTTGTCTGAACAATCACGTTTGAGCACGCTCTGGTTGCGTGCAGGTAAATGGTTCTTGAGTAGAACAAAAGAGGGATGGAAAGCTGATGACCACATAAAGAAATAACCGCCAGTCAGTTCATCACTGTGAGGAATAGAGCTTATTAATTTGACACTGCTATCAAATCAGTACTCAGTATTTGCAGAATCCAAGATATCAGATTCAGTGATGGTGTAGCCCATTTCTCTGAAGTCCTTGTGATGTCTGTGGTGAGGCATGAGTCATTTCTAATCTTTGAAGTCTCTTGTTTCTCTGGCAGAGGCAGCCTGTTCAGCCTTTGTTGGTGCTGCTGATCGATCAGTTTTACCTTCAGTGTTTGTGGAGCAGCTGGCCCAGGCAGGAAGTCCTGTGGTTCAGCAGGATGGATGACACACACTGCTGGAACCTTTCTTTTTTCTCTTTTTTTTCTTTGCCTTGCTTCTTCTGTGGAATATGTTGAGTCCGCACAGCTTCTGTGCAGATGTGGCAGCTGCTCTCCTTCCACTTTTCTTCCGCGCTGGCAGGAAAGAACTTAAATTTGAGTCAGTCTGCTGTGACGTGAAAATGACGCTCAGGTTCTGTGGAGCTCAGAAGTTTGCTGGAAATGAAACAATGTGGAGTAAAGTGCAAACTCCAGCTTCAGTTTTAAGAGGAATTCAGTGGTTTCTGCTACACAGATGTAGGCTGTTGAAATTTCTGCTGTGCCTGCATTAGTCACCTTTTAACAGATACATATTAACTTATTAGAGCCCAGACCCATTTTTATTGTCAGGAAAACTTCAGGACAGTCAAAGTTGGAACTTTAACAGGAACTTTCCTCGATGTGTGAAGAGGCGATGACACACGTGTGACCCTGGGTTCTTATGAGTTAATATGAAGTCTGATTGTAGAAGCGGAGATTTAGAAGAAAACAGACAAAACAGTTTTGTTATGCTACTTCGAGACATTTTAAACTACTTAATAAAGTATTTATTTAACTGAAATATCAATGATAGATTCTCAGTCTTCCAAAATCAATAGGTGACGAAAGGAAGCGAGGCATGAAATGGTAAATAATTCAAATCTCTGCACAATAAGATGTCATTGTGCACAGAATTAGTACTTGATATAATTTATCATCAGGTCAAAGCTCCTTTGTTCCTTGTTGCAGAAGATCTCACACTTTTTTGCATCTGTGTTAATGTGCAGTCCCAACCAGCCAGTTTAACTGCTGAGGACATCAGCACCAACTCAAATGGACCCAAGCAAGACTCGCTCTTTGATGACGATCCAGAGGATCTGTTTGCAGGTAGGAATCCACAAACTCACGTTCACATTAAAATTAAACTCCAGTGACTACAAAGAGAAGGACAGAAATCTGTGCAAAAAGGACCTCACTGTTCACCGTCTGTGACCTCAATAAAGTTGTTCCCGATGAGCTTTTGATGAGCTGGATTCCCGTCTTGCTGAATACAGAATGATATTCATTTAGTAAATTATGGTTCCATTAGACTCAAAACAGATGATGAGTCATTGGAAGTATGAAGCCTGAATCACACAGTCTCAGTGACTTCCTGTTGTGTCTCTGTGGTGTTATAGAAGCGACAGAGGAGGTTTCGTTGGACAGTCCAGAGAGAGACGTTCTGCTGTCCGATGGCCCATCGCCCGCCATCACCCCCATCACCCCTCCCACGTCCGTCATCACCCCTCGCATTGGCCACACCCACGACGACATGTTCACACACTCCTCATTCGATGAGGTAACGCCACTCAAAACTGGCTTTTAATACTCTAATAGCAGTTCCTCTAAAGTCTTTCTTAAACAAAGTGCTTGTGTATTTGTGTATTTTCAAATTGGAGCAAAAATTTAGTTCCTACATTTAATTTTAATTTAGATTCATTTTAGTCTCATGAGTTTGAGACTTAAAAGAACAAAAACATTATAGCATCTGTGACATAATTTTATTCTATTATTCTTCTTCTATTATTGTAACATAATTATATTCTATTTTCATCTTCTCATAAATTTGTTTCTTTGTTCTAGAGCGAATGCATTTTCTGAAAGGCTCATTTTAACACATTTTTTATCTTCAAATTATAAAGGCCCGCAGGTCGTTTAACTTCTTGAATGTTTCTTTGTTATCTCAACAAAGGATTTCCAAATTGTGTGTAATAACTACCGGATTTAATAACTGTTTTATGGCAAGAGGCAGGTATACTCTCAGTGGGTTGGTAGACTGTCAGAGGTTTAGCACAGATTTAAATTATTTTACTTTGACAAATTTAAATTGCATCTTTTTGGCATATCGAGATGAATATAAGAGCTGGAGGAATCCATATAAATATTGTGATATGTGGTGTAGGGATGGGTATTGATAAGATTTTCACGATTCCGATTCCATTTTCGATTCTGTTTAACGATTCGATTCTTTATCGATTCTCTTATCGATTCTCTTATCGATTTTTTTTTTTTTTTAAAAAGGAGAACACTAAGGTCGATTAGCTTAGATCTTTGTTTTATATCTCCTCTTTGAACAAGATAGAAATTTAGGAGTAACATGGCCTTACAAACCCAACAGTGAGATCTTAACAGATCCAACCTATGGCTCTTCAATGGGGTGTCACAGGGTCCCCAGGAAAAAAAAATTGTGAATGTAAAATAATAAAATAAATATTCTTCTGTAGCAATTACACAAGAATATCCAATAATGTCCCTGCCTACAATTAAACACATTCACTTACCGAAAATCGGGGGCATCTGCTGTGGCAAATGGGTGCAAGCCTTTTACCACAAACTTAGTCACTGCTCGGTGACATTCGTCTATCCTGGCCTGAAAGGAGACGCTACGGTAGACTGCAGCGAGAACTGCCAGCATCTGAGCCAGACTCTGTCTGTCTCTCTCATCATGGTCACCTAAATGCACAGTAATGGCAGGTTTTGTAATAAGGCAGATCGCGCTAACATAATATGCACTGTTAGTTGATTATTTACCTGCCGTATTAACGGGAGAGGACGTGCAAACGTTACCGCTGCTGCTGGGTTGAGATTCACGAGTCCGGAGCGGAATTAAAAACACGACATTCATTTAAGGTCATCGTGTGTTTTGTGAGCAAATGCTTTTGCATATTCGTAGTGTTTCCTCCATTAAATGAAATATCTACTTTGCAAGTATTGCAAGTTGCCCTGTTGTCATCCGTTCTCGTAAAGTATAACCAAACTTTTTAGCGTTTGAGCCGCCATGTTTCCTGCCAGGTAAATGACGCTCCGCAACGTGGTGACGTCATTCGGGGCGACTGGAATCGATAAGGGAATCGTTTGCAAAAATGGCAAACGATTCCAAGGAATTGAAACAGTGGGAACCGGTTCTCAACAAGAACCGGTTTTCGATACCCATCCCTAATGTGGTGTAGAGCAGCGGTCTCCAACCTTTTTTGCGCCACGGACCGGTTTATGCCCGACAATATTTTCACGGACCGGTCTTTAAGGTGTTGCGGATAAATACAACAAAATAAAACTAGTACCGGTACTGAAAAAAAGAAGATTTATTCATAACACAGGTGAAAAGACCCAGGAAAACCGAGTTAACGATCAAAACAATAACAAAATAACGCTGAAAACTGATAAAAACCCTGAAAACCATACATTTCACACCTGAGCCTCAACTCTCGCGGCCCGGTACCAAACGACTCACGGACCGAGGCCCGGGGGTTGGGGACCGCTGGTGTAGAGCCTGACTAGTTTCGGAGGTTAATGTGACACTGAATATGGTGTTCCTCAAGGAAGTATTCTCGGCCCTTTTCTCTTTTCATTGTATGTGTTCAGCAACATTATTACAAATAATATCGTCAGATATTTCTGCTGCTTGTATACGTAAATATGTTTTATAACATCATGAACATAAAGAGAGGTCTTACATGTGGAATTAAAATACCAGAAAAGCAGAGACTGAAGCAGCTGCTCTGTCTGAAAGCACAAGGTCCAGATCTGGTAACAATTTTAGACTCTGACCTGAATTTTATTAGACATTTTAATACGGTGACAAAAATGACTTCGAAACATGAGACAATTTTTAACTCCAGTGTTGCTGAAATGCTGACGCATACTTTTACAAGTGACTTAGGTTACTGCAGCTCACTTTGTACTTGACACCTTAAGAATGCTGACGGTTGGCGTTAATTCAAAATCCTGCTATACTTCGAACTTCAATTACTCGCTTATAAAGCCTTCAGTGAAGTAGGAGCTTCCTTTGTCAGCAGTTGCCTTTCAGTTTATGTACCAACAATGCCTCTTTGATTATACTGCCTTACTCTTGAATTTAATGGCACTGTAGTGTGGAATGGCCTCCTTGTTGTATTTTAATTGCATTTTGAGCAGTATTACAAGTTTGAATGGAGAGGATTTTAATGTTTTATTGTATTGTTGATTTCTTTATCTGTAAACCACTTGGGTTACTTTGCATGAAAGGTGCTAAAAATTAAAATTGGAATCATTGTTTCAAAACTTACATTTATTGGTCAGCTTGCATTCCTTCTGTTTTGGAAGGTGTAGTACTTTTTTCATCCTTTCTTAAAGAAAACATGCATTTATTTAGAAAAAGTATTTGGCAGAAAGTAAAAAAATCCCTGCTGAATGGGGAATTGTTCACACATATACTTCTGTGTTGAGTGGATTCAAAAAAATAAATTAATCAGAAATGTTGTTTTGAAAAAGTCTCAGATTACACTTTATAACTTTAGATGTGATTCACATTTGTATTGTAATATTATCGGTTAGTAGCTAAAGGACATCAGTTGCTAAATATACAAAGTGCATTTTTTCCCTGTTGTCTTCATTAAATATTCATCTTGCTGTTGTGCCGATATCAGACACTAACACGATTTCCCTGGAGGAATAAAATTGGGAAACGTTTTGCTCCTATTTTCTGTAGATTGAAGAAGAGGAGGGCGGAGATTCTTTTGACATTCACATATCGGTGTCTGACCCAGAGAAAGTTGGTGAGTACATGGCTTCACATCATGACATATCCACGCAAAGATCTCCGAGATGCTTCCCAGAGCCAGAAATGCAACTGATTTTGGCAACATTACGAGACGGTTCTCTCACTCACTAAGCCTACATTTCCCATCAGCCCCCTGTTACTCTATTGCATTTCCTCTCCTCCGTTTCACTTCAGCTTCTTCTGTTTTCATCAGCTTCCACCACAAATTGAGAGATGAAGAAAAATGCAGAGTAGACACCAACAGTCTGCTTAGTCACAATCTTGGTCATCATGCAGGAAATTATTACACTAAGCATTGGCACCGGAGCTTTGCAGCCCTGCTAGAGCCCTGAACAAACTCTGTTATTAGTTATTCAACAGGCACAGTCCCTTTAAATAAATATAAAGGTCAAACAAGGAACATTAAACAGTAAATTGCTGATGCTTGTCTATCACCGCAAGGAAACACATGAAACCAGTTTAACTAGTCTGGCATCTGATCAGAGTGTATTCCTGTTGCATCAGTCAGATATTTTTCTTGGTGTATAATTACTTCTTTAAGAGTGACACAATATGTGTGTGTGTGTGTGTTTCACTGGTTTGTGTAAATACTAGTGAGGAAATTGAGTAATTAGAGTAATTATTTTAGTGTGAATCAGCTTTCTGTGTGTTCCAGGTGATGGGATGAATGCATATATGGCCTACAAAGTGACGACCAAGGTGAGATTATTATACAACATATTCATATAATGTTGATTTTTGTTTAACATTTATTTTTGTAATTTATATTTCTAACATAAAGGTGGTATAGCAAGGGCGACTTATCATTCTCTTTTTAAACATTGCTTTAATGTTCAGTTATCTTTAGCTAGGAGAAAAACATTTTACTAATCAAAAAATCCAATTTTTTAAATTATATTTTTACAAAATGTATTCATTAAATTAACTCTTCCTAAAAGCAGCGATGGCTGAAAGCCATATTTCAGACGTTGTTTTCTTCTACTCATAATTTATCGCTCTCTGTCTTTCCTTTTATGTCGCTCGTTCAGACCTCCATGTCCTTGTTTAAGCGAGATGAGTTTGCTGTAAAAAGGCGTTTCAGTGACTTTCTGGGTCTGCACAGTAAACTGGCCTCCAAGTACCTGCACATAGGCTACATCGTCCCCCCTGCACCGGAGAAAAGCATCGTAGGTGAGTAAATGCTGCACCTGCTCGACCGCTGGGCAGATTTCAGTATCTGCAAAAAAAAATAAAAAATCTCTTCATTAATTTCATTTTAACTGCAATCTAAGACCTGCACAGATGAAGCAAATCAGTCATTAGTCACAGCGCTGGGACGTGATACTCATCCCTCAGCCTCACTAAGAACAGAGCATTTGGGTCCTCCTCACTAACCATTTACAGCGAAGTGCATAAATGTTTGAAAAGTGTAACAATTTTAACTTATTATGTGAAAAGAAACCAATCTATGATTTATTGAATTTACCTTGAACCCCTGAAAATACAGAACTGTCTATGTATACGAATGTCTGAAATTCCAACCCTGTGACTTCAAGTTGAAGGTCTGCTCTTTAACCGCGTCTGGATTGGTTCATTTCAAATCTATTTTGGCAATTTACAATTATGACACTGTCCAAAGTGTCTATACTTAACAATGCTTTTCTGTCACACCTGTCAGAGGGTTCGTATCCAGATAATGTGGGCTGCCCAGAGTTAAACTGCACTGAGATAAAGCCCCAAATTAACTGTCAGGGAATGCCCTGTGAACTGCACCCTGAAACAGTAGACACACAAATGTGTCTCTGCTCCCTGGAGCATGATTATCTGTATTAAAATATCCTTAAATACATCTAGCTAGCCAACCATTTAATTTTGCAAAGGACAGTAGAGCTGTATAATGAGCACATGAAAGAGCATGTGGTCCATAACACTGCTATTAATATATAAAGATAACAGTAATTTATTGTCATAATGTTATTAATATATAAAGTTTAATATGTATAATGTTTACAGGAAATTTCATGTATTAATACAAAATATTCACTTACATGTTTTTAATTTTTAATTAATACACTGAAAAACAATATTAATGTCAGAGAGGAAAAGACTACAAGCATGAGGAGGCTGTGAGAAAACTGACAACATACGTATGCATGTGTTCATGTAAATGCCCCGTCCTTAACCTGTTTGTTATTCAGGTATGTTAATGAGTTTCTCCTCTTGTGCAGGGATGACAAAGGTGAAGGTGGGGAAGGAGGACCAGTCATCCAACGAGTTTGTAGAGAAGAGAAGGTCGGCACTCGAGAGGTATGAAAGATTGTCCTCAGACATGTAACATGAAAAATGAGCGTTTGTGTGTGATGAGTGACCTGCTAGCGAGCATTTTCTGGTTTATTATCTGTAGAAATCAGATTACTGGGAAATATGAATCATCACAGCCCACATTTGCATTGTATCATCATCATGCGGTGATGGTGTAACGTTGGGAGCAGTTTTAGATCAATTATCTCTGATGCTCTCAAACACTAATGGAGGTCTAAAAATGCACATCAGCTGCTAAAAGCTGTTTGTGTTTGTGTTGTAATGTGTTAGAAAGTCGAAAATATTTGGGGATAAATATAGATTAAATTATTAAACAACCTGACCTGACTTTTTTCCAGAATGTCATGGCAGTGTGACTACCTGACAGAAAATGAATCCACATTTTTGCATAGATTTGGCTTCTTAAAGATATGCAGTCCTAAACCTTTGATCAGCCTGTTTCAGTTTAAGGGTTATTTTCCATAAATTGCATGCTCAAAAAATGTTTTGTCACACTCCCATTTCTTCTTGTTGCATGTTGGAGCTCTACTTGGAATCTTGTTACAACCCAACCATGCAAAATATGACTTTTTTGCCATTATTCAAGTGGTCTTAAACATTTGATCGGGACTGTATCAGAAATATCAAGTTAATTCAATACATCTGCAACTTTTTTGTGGATGCTTTTAGTCTCTTTCTGGATATTTTGTATTTGTGGTAGATGTGCTACATTTTTATATATATCAGAGTTATTGTTATGTACAGCTGCACAGTTTGTTTTCCGTCATTGTTCACCCAGAATGATGATGAAATAGGTATTTAATTATAATCTGTGTGGTGTTTCAAAAGTCTAAAAATGTGATAGAAACAAAGCTACCTTAAACGGGGGATTACTGATAGACAAATAGAAAGAAAATGACTTGGAAATGTAAAAAAATAAAAAATAATAACTGCAGAACTGTTGTATCAAAAGTGGAAATCAGACCTTTTTGCCTGAACCTTAAGCTGCTAAACTGAATGCAGCCGTTAGTGTTTTCAGACTGTAAATAAATGATGGTTAAACCACAAATATTAGGTGCATCATTATCAAAACATCCATCTTTGTGTTTGTGTGTTTGTGTGTGTTATGTTGAATGCTGAGCAGTGAGGTGGAGGGAGGATGGGTGGGGCGGGGCTGACATTCTGCTGCCATTTACTGATGCCGTTTGATTGACAGGAAGGTCAGCCAATGACAGCTGATGGAGCTCAGAGCTGCTGCTCAGAACTCCACCCTGATGGACACACACACACACACACACACACACACACACACACACACACACACACACACACACACAGTTAATAAGATCACATTAATAAAATTTGTAAAGTTAAAAACAAGTATACGTTGTTCGAAAAACACTTTTTTCCCCTCCAAAAGCAAATGCTGTGTAAACACCAAACCAACAATGAATTGATTTTAACATCTAGGCAGAAACTGGGAGAAGGTGGAGGGGTGTCTTCAGAATTTTAAACTTTTAAATTAAAGAGTCCGACGGCAGAATAGAAGCCATCGTCGATGTGCTGAAAATGTTAAATACCTCTCTTTGTAGAATAAATTTAGCTCATTAAATCATGCACTCGTGCTGCTTTCAGAGCCCAAAGATTAGCACCCTGTGAGGGCTGCTGCCCATCTAGAGCTCACTGAGTTCTCAGGCAGTTACCTTTGCTAGTCTCACATGGGCTCAGTTGGACATGACATGGACTTTGTACTGTGGTGCTGAAAAAGTAAAGCCTGTTTAGCATTATTGGATCAGACATTTCTCAAGGTCAGGTGTGATTTCTAGAAATATTCTGCATTGCATGAGTGAAAATGGCATCGGTTAATAAGAGAGTCGAGAAGTGTAACAAATAGATGAAAAGATGGTCTACATGAGAAACCAGAATGGGTGGCAGGCCCGTCTCAAGCTAGCAGTAATGACAAGGACACTAGCAAAAAGCAAAAGTAGAGAAAATCCTGTCAGGAGGGATAAGAGTCTGTGCCCACCACCTGCAGAACCGTTCCCCTTCTGGGGGTTTTCTTGTTGCCTCTCCGGCACACCTGTTGTCACTATCATTTGCAACAAATGAGGGGCAGATTGATATCTCTTAAGTTTAACTGACTTTAAGTTTGCAGCCACACTTAAAAGATGACTAAAGAAGAGCCATAATTACTAAAATCATTTATTTTTCTCTGGCGGCTGCAGCTTCTCTCACACAACAGGGAAGATTCACTTCCCAGAACAAACCCACTCAGTGAGTTGGTGTACTGTGACATTGTTGAATAAAGCTCCGGAGACTGCTGAGGTGTTCATTCTTCATTTAAAATGTTCTTGCCTTTTCTTGCTGCTGTTGCTCTTCCTCTCTCGCCTGCTTTCTGAGCATTCGAGCCGACTCCTTAAACATGCACCACTGTTCCCTGACATGAGTTTGTCACTGGTCTGATTGACTCCCTGCAGTTTGACGCTTTTCTTTTTAACTTTTTACCTTTTTAGGAACGGTGATTTGTAGTAAAAGACTGATACTGTGACAACCCCGACTTATAATATAAATTTTAAGACAATATTCCAAAATCCAGACTGAAATGCAAACGTTACAAGCTTGGTGATCCTGCCAGTTCTTGACCTATAAGCTGCCCATGATTTAGAGTTGTAATATCAGGAGCATCATCAAATATAAGTATTTCACAGCAGTGGTCAGATCAGAAAATGTGTAAAACTCCAGTGGTCTGTTTTGAATTCATTGCATAAGGCAGTGCTTTTCTTTAATTCGAGCTCCTTGAATGTCAGGTATAAAAACAGCTGAGAATTGCAAAATAATGAGTTTAACCCTTTAAAACCGGTCAGAGCGGGCACGCTCTGTTTTGCGTAACTATTTTTAAATCCCGGTAGCTCTGCAACCACGTAAGCTAGTGCAATTATTTTTTTTCATATGAAACCAGAGGAGTTGTACTTACATCTTATGCCATCAGCTTGTCCTCGGTCACAGTTTCCTTCCACATATAGCTTTGCAAAAACTATATAAAAAGCGCTTGCAGCAATAAAAACATAATATTCCAGAAACGCGCTTTGCCGATCCGATCAGCTGTTCATAACACTTCCTACGTTGGAATAGACGTCAGTGCGAACCGCCATGACCTGCCCGAAACCGGAAGTGACATCATTTCGCGGAAATGTAGTTTTTTACCATCAGGGCCCCAGAGGCCTATACTGGTGTTTTTAAAAGTTATGTTTGACTTTATGACTTTCTGTGTCGTTTCTGGGATGCTTAGGACTCATATTGCACTGCTGGAAATAGTTTATTTTGATGCATATGCTGCTTTTTTGCAAATTTGCATTATAATATTTATTTTCGTTTTTCCTGCAGTATATAAAAATTGGTGTTTTTCAAAAATAAAACTATGAAGACACTTAAAATAAATTTCCTGTGGTGGGAAACTATTTTGTGCAACTTTTTTGTATTTACAGTTTTGAGGGATACGCCTCTTAAATTTCTCTAACTAGAAATATATGTTAAAAAAACAAAAACGATTTTCAATTGTTTTGTAGTTTATTGCACTTTTCTGCAATTTGTGTAACTACTATGCACTTAATGCAGACATGTTATTAAAATTTAGGCTGTAATGGTTGTATTGATGTATAGCAACTTGAAATGCTCCCAAAAATGGCACTACAACATGTAAAAATATAATATAAGCTCTGGCGGACTTGGTTCTATGGTAGGTCTTAAAGAGTTAAACACCAGCCAATCGTGTCAAAGAAGAAGCTGATTACTCAATGTCATCTGGGATAACTAAACGGAAACTAAACTTCATAAAAAGAAAAGTTTATCTTCTGATTCATATTTCTTCTTGTTTTCAGATATTTGATGAGAACGGTGAAGCATCCCATCCTGCTGAAGGATCCTGACGTTCTGCAATTCCTGGAGAGCTCAGAGGTAAATAAGAGAAATTACACCTTTTGCTTGGAGATGTTGGACTCATCAGCATCAGTCAGTGCAGGCAGGACCTCCGACAAACCTCAGCAAACTTGTTCATTATCATCACATCTCTGCGCTTCCACTTTTCCCTACTGAGCTGATGTAGTTTTAACAGCAGCACTTCCTGCAGCCCAGTGTCTTTTGAATGTAACGGTGCGCACCAGTCTGCATCATTATTTAGAAACTGCTTCAACGCTCCACTGCAGAAAATCAACACAACCTGCAAACCTGGAGTCGGACCTCATTCCTGCTTTTGTCTGTTCTATTTCTGGAGTTTAATTTTTACTTTAACGCTAAAAACCGAGTTAAAACTCTGAGCAGCACGTTCAGTTATAACATGCAGTTTGTTTGCGGTGAAACTTTTGAATCAGGTGAGCTGAAAAATCAATTTATTTCTCCACACAAGTGTTTGTCCATTTACGTTCCAGACAAACAAGAGATGGTATTTCATGCATTAAAAACGGCGAGCACTTCCACACTAAACCTTATTTGAGAGAAAACTTTAGTACAGCAACCTCTATGAGTAGCTGGAGCTGAGTATCGATATCCAGCGCTTAAGGATTTCTATGATGCATCACTCTAAAGCTGAAGATTGCAGAATAGTAAACATAGACTGTATAGAAAAGATGGTTTTAGCCACCGTGATGTCACTAACTGGTTAAAGAAGTCTTATTTTGAAGTCTTGATTTTAATTCAAGGTTATCTCACACTGTTAGCCAGCTTGGTTACCAAGTTGTTTCCATGCACTGTGCAGGTGCATTACACAGATGTCTGCTAATTAGTGCAAAGTACATAACAGAATACTTTCACTCAACAAAATCCACCAACAGCACAAACACTGTACAGAAGTCCAGTTCACTCTCATCAGCTGAAGTCATCAATAATCAATAATCAAACAAATTAAAACGTGCATAATTTGGATGCATATGGTTTTATTTATATAGTTTCATTTGTTATAATTGATATATTTTTTGCATATTTAACTGGGCCATCTGCACTGTTTCGACCGATCATAGTGGGCCGCCTTGTCCCAGTCCACACCTCTTTATACTGTTTGTGTGTAATTTAATTAATCCAAATTTTTGTTTTTGCATCATTAGTAATATGACCCGTAGGGGGTGCTATTGAGCCACCACAATTTGCCTAACAAGTTCCCCATAAAGGTTGTTTATCTGAATGTCCGTAGGCCTGCTAGAAGCAGAGCTACAGGATGACCATAGTTGAAAGATCAGGGTACTATTTTGGTTCAGCCTGTGAGGACAGTGGCAAAATGTCCCGACCAGGTCGAAGCCCAGAGCCGCTGCTGTGAACCGAGCTTTCCAAAAACTGCCTCGGCGCTTAACAGCCCGCGGCGTTTTCTGTTTCCTTGTTTTATTGTCCACTCCAACTAAATCCTCTGCAACATCGGATTCAAAGTATCCTACCCCCGCCCCGCTCCCTCCTCTCCTCCCCTGCTACCCACCTGACTGTTGGTGGGATTGTGTTGTGATACAGCTGCAGTCGTTGGGTCCAGAATAAATGGCTTTGTGTCACAGATTTAACAGGTGAATTGCTCGGACGCTTGACCGAGCGTGTCGGTCCGTCTGGCCCGCTTAATGAAACACAACCAGAGGAGGGAGAGGTGGAGGGAGGGGGTGAATGGCACCGAGCTGCAATTGAAAGCTATTTTCACCTCCCACCTCAACTCATTTACCCTCGTCCCCCCTTAACCGAGGGCCCCGGGGACGCCGCCGTCCTCCGGCTGCTGCCGCTCCTGCTAAATGAGATTGGAGTGGGGGGGAGTAAACGGTCACAGGAAAACCCTGTATGTCCGGAAAAAGTAAACTTTTCCAGAATGAAGAAAAATGAGGCTGTTTTCAAATGGGTGTCCTAGCTTTTTCATTGTGATGCAATGGATTCTGTGATGGTTTTTGTAGCCGTAAAAGACGATCAGCACATAAAGAAGCTGCATTAAACCTGTTTGTAGCTAAAATGTGGTAGACAAGACAATCAGAGAGGAAAGGAGAAAAGACCACAGATGTTTGGAGCGAAAGACGGAACGAGAAACAATAGGAAGTGAAAAGTAGCAGGGGAAAAAACTCAAGGAACAAAGTGATCAGGAAGGTGGAAACAATCAACATCAAAAAGATGGCTATTAAACGCAACATATGCAGTAAGGATGAGACGAACGGAAAGCAGGAATAAGCTGAAATGTATGAAGAAATGAGCCAAATAAATATAAAGGTAATTAGAACCGGAGCTTGTTTGTTTGTTTGCTTGTTGTCTTAGTTGCCGCGGGCTGTCAGCACTCAAGCTCTGAGCAGCGCCGGACTTCTGCGAATGGTGAACAAGGCGGCAGATGCAGTCAACAAGATGACCATCAAGATGAACGAGTCCGATGCTGTGAGTGACGAATAGAGAGGAAGGGGCGAAGGAGGAAAGGAGGAGGGATGAATAGAGAGACTGAAGGATGTACAGAAAGATGGGAGAATATAAGGAAGACAGAAAAGAAAGGAAAAAGATAATGAAGGAAGGAAAGAAGAAACTGGAGTGGGGGAATAAGGACTAATAAAGAGTGTGGAGAGGTAATACTGAAAATGAGGAATGAAAAAAGATTTAGAAGGGTGAAATGAGAAGGAGGGACCAAAATGGGAAGTGATAATAAAAGAAATGCATTTTAAAATATAAGGTGTGGGTAGAAATGAATAGGGAAAAGATGGAGGAGGGAGAAAGAAGGAAGTACAGTGGGGCAAAAAAGTATTTAGTCAGCCACCGATTGTGCAAGTTCCCCCACTTAAAATGATGACAGAGGTCAGTAATTTGCACCAGAGGTACACTTCAACTGTGAGAGACAGAATGTGAAAAAAAAATCCATGAATTCACATGGTAGGATTTGTAAAGAATTTATTTGTAAATCAGGGTGGAAAATAAGTATTTGGTCACCTCAAACAAGGAAAATCCCTGGCTCTCACAGACCTGTAACGTCTTCTGTAAGAAGCTTTTCTGTCCCCCACTCGTTACCTGTATGAATGGCACCTGTTTGACCTCATCATCTGTATAAAAGACACCTGTCCACAGCCTCAACCAGTCAGACTCCAAACTCCGCCATGGCCAAGACCAAAGAGCTTTGGAAGGACACCAGGAAAAGAATTGTTGACCTGCACCAGACTGGGAAGAGTGAATCTACAATAGGCAAGCAGCTTGGTGTGAAAAAATCAACTGTGGGAGCAATCATCAGAAAATGGAAGACATACAAGACCACTGATAATCTCCCTCGATCTGGGGCTCCACGCAAGATCTCATCCCGTGGGGTCAAAATGATCATGAGAACGGTGAGCAAAGATCCCAGAACCACACGGGGGGACCTGGTGAATGACCTGCAGAGAGCTGGGACCAAAGTAACAAAGGTCACCATCAGTAACACACTACAACGGCAGGGAATCAAATCCCACAGTGCCAGACGTGTTCCGCTGCTGAAGCCAGTGCATGTCCAGGCCCGTCTGAAGTTTGCCAGAGAGCACATGGATGATACAGCAGAGGATTGGGAGAATGTCATGTGGTCAGATGAAACCAAAGTAGAACTTTTTGGTATAAACTCAACTCGTCGTGTTTGGAGGAAGAAGAATACTGAGTTGCATCCCAAGAACACCATACCTACTGTGAAGCATGGGGGTGGAAACATCATGCTATGGGGCTGTTTTTCTGCCAAGGGGACAGGACGACTGATCCGTGTTAAGGACAGAATGAATGGGGCCAAGTATCGTGAGATTTTGAGCCAAAACCTCCTTCCATCAGTGAGAACTTTGAAGATGAAATGAGGCTGGGTCTTCCAACATGACAATGATCCAAAACACACCACCCGGGCAACAAAGGAGTGGCTCCGTAAGAAGCATTTGAAAGTCCTGGAGTGGCCTAGCCAGTCTCCAGACCTCAACCCCATAGAAAATCTGTGGCGGGAGTTGAAAGTCCGTGTTGCTCGGCGACAGCCCCAAAACATCACTGCTCTTGAGAAGATCTGCATGGAGGAATGGGCCAAAATACCAGCTACTGTGTGTGCAAACCTGGTAAAGACCTATAGTAAACGTTTGACCTCTGTTATTGCCAACAAAGGTTATGTTACAAAGTATTGAGTTGTATTTTTGTTATTGACCAAATACTTATTTTCCACCCTGATTTACGAATAAATTCTTTACAAATCCTACCATGTGAATTCATGGATTTTTTTTTCACATTCTGTCTCTCACAGTTGAAGTGTACCTCTGGTGCAAATTACTGACCTCTGTCATCATTTTAAGTGGGGGAACTTGCACAATTGGTGGCTGACTAAATACTTTTTTGCCCCACTGTATAAACAGATGGTAGTAAGCTAGTAACTTAAGGAGGGACAGGAAGGACAAAAAGAAAGAAGATTGAGAAAAATAAAAGAAGGAAACGTGAAAGAAATCTGGAAGTGGGGCGGAGCTGGGAAGGAAGGAATGAATGTAAAGCAAAGCAGGAAAATTAAATAAGGAAGGAAAGAAACAGCTGGATGAGCAAAGAATTGGAAATGGGGGCGGAAGTGAAAGTGACAAGAAAAGGGAAATAAAGTAGGAAAGATAAGAGTAAGGAATGAAAATCAGATGGGAACACTGGATAAATGAAGACTGTTTTAATGGCTGGGTGTGTCTGTGTTTGTGTCAGTGGTTTGAGGAGAAGCAGCAGCATTTTGAGAATCTGGACGTTCAGTTGAGGAAACTTCACACCAGCGTGGAGTCTCTGGTCTGTCACAGGAAAGGTACGCTTAGTGTTTACCAAAACAAATGTGTTCTCTTTGACACTGTCTTCTTATCTTATCCTGAGTCTATCCTGAGGCTGAAAACTGTATTAAGCCCAACAAAAGAAAACACCTGAAAGTTTTTAACATAGAAGTTCAATTAAAAGTTCTGATAAAATGTCCGAACTCTTCCTCTGCGCGTGAGTAGAGACCCTGTAAAGTGGCTGACTCTTAAAGTCCTCCTCTCGCTCCCCTCCAGAGCTATCCGTGAACACGGCGCAGTTTGCCAAGTCGGCGGCCATGTTGGGGAACAGCGAGGACCACACAGCTCTGTCTCGGGCTCTGTCCCAGCTGGCTGAGGTGGAGGAGAAGATCGATCAGCTGCACCAGGACCAGGCCAACGCTGACTTCTACCTTTTCTCCGAGCTGCTGGGTGACTACGTCCGCCTGCTCACCGCCGTGAAGGTACCACTCACGACTGCTGAAGGTTCCCACTACAAACGAATGAGAGGTTAATCAGGACGTGCTGGAGCTAAGAAGCGTAGAACTGCATCTGAGTGACCAGATGTAGCTCAAGACTGTATGTCTGATAAATGGAGGATAAAACGATAGAAAGTGACATTTTTTTTGTTTGTTTTTTAGCTTATTTTCTTCAATAAGCTTTTCATTTTTTCACCGTTACAAATAAGAATGTGTTCTTAATGACCTGGCTGCATAAAGGTTACAGCACTGCGCCATCTTGTGGTACAAATGGGTTTTAGACTAATTCACATTACAGACTTGTTGGTCACAGCAGTTGTTTCTTCATGTTGTTTTGAGAGCTTTTGTTAATTTTTGATGGTTTTAAGTACAGAAATTACAATAAGTGTGTGTGTGTGTTTGCTCAGGGTGTGTTTGATCACCGTATGAAGACGTGGCAGAAGTGGCAGGACAGTCAGATGTTGCTGCAGAAGAAACGGGAAGCTGAAGCCAAACTGCAGTTCACCAACAAACCAGACAAACTGCAGCAGGCCAAAGACGAGATCAAAGAGGTACGACGGTCGTTTTGTGAAACATCATCACCAAAAATAACATTTACTATGATAGAAATGACAAAATATCCCATTAGAACACACGGGATCATCCCATTTTTGATATTTTTGCTCATCTGGTCATCGAAACTGTTGCTTTTGTTTTTTGATGCAATGATTTTCAGACTTTTTGACCATCACAAATGGGAATTCAGAGTTTGAAAGCACACCCACACCCACACCCACACCGTGTCACCTGACATCTTTGTTTTGCCACACAAAGGCACTTTTTGTGCATTAGTCACAACTCTACTTTACATATTAGAACTTTCAGCAAATAATCTGAATTTGGTTATAATATTAAAAAAGTAAGACATTTCATTGTGTTTGGGGGGTTAAAGCAGCAACATCCACCTGTTGCAGACTCTGTGTCAAAGTTAGATCAGCTGTGTTTTGGGGAATCTTACAATTTATGCAATTTATGTGGCTTTTTTATTTCTTTTAAATCAACCTGTTTTGTTCACTTCTTTTTTCTGTCACTTTGCCGAACGCTTAATCGCCGTCCAGCTGTTGGTCTTGCTGCTTTTGGTTCAGACGCAGCACTTGCTTGAAGCCAAATTTCAGAGGAAATGCTTGATTTCCAAATTCCTCTGTCTTACCTGGCACCACCTTATCATTAGCCAGCTTTTCCCAAAAGACTGATAGCTTTTATGATGCTGTTAGCTCTATTTTCTGTAGTTGGCGAGCTGCCTGCACAGGAGCGTCGTTTTAACATCCTCGCTGTCAGTCAAGGCCTCTGATGCGTCACCCTCTGATAATTCCGTCTAGTTTCCAAAATGAAAACACGGCACACATAATTTTTTTTAATTTTATTTATATTGCTTTTTTTCTCTCTGATCTCAAATTGCCATCTTTATTCCACCTGGACCAAATTCCCGTCTAATTACTTTCTAAGGTTGGGTTTTTACTCTGAAACCCTTCCGAGTATGATAAAAACATATGGTGTCGTTCAGGAGTGACTCTCCTCTCTCTGTGGTTTTGTTTCTGATGGGATGCCCGGTCAGGTCGAATAAATGCACCTTCACGGTTCATTCATGTGAAAACATTTTTTCCTTTTCGTCCGCAGACTTCACTTGAACTCGGTATGACAAACAAGAGCAGAAGAGAACAGAAAAGTACTTTATTAGAGCGTCTGTTGAAGCTGTCACCACACAAATTCATCCTCCGTGCTGTCTGTCAGGATTCAGCTCACACACACACACAAACAGAGACGGTCGGAGGGGGGGGGGTCTGCGCATTAGAGCCGAGCAGCTGTCAGATGTGGGGTTTTGGGTGGAGAAAGGGGGGAGTTTTTTGGGTGAGGTGGGGGAGGCTGTCAGAAGCTGCAGACGAGGACAGATCGCAGTAGAGTTACAACCAGCATTTATTTGGAGCCGACGAGAGTTTTGCCGCCTGTCAGGAGTCGGGTTTTGGTTCACGCTTTGACAACAGCCAACAGAAAACACACACGAGCTTTTTCTAAAGTCCAGAAAAAGAGTTTTACAGCACGTTGCTGCTGCTGAACCGCTGCTGCTCAACCACCGCTGCACAAATGTTAAATGTTGACTGCGCTCTGCTGGATTTTAGGTAAATCTGTTTTATCCAATCCCAGCGCTTCATCTAAAAAGAACTTAAAATCAGGGATGTCCTTTTTTTTTTTCTTTTGTTTTTTTTAGTAAATATTTATTTATTTATTTTTAAGATTCTATTAGTTTTTGGTAATTTGTGTATTTCTCTGTGCCCATGCTTGCAGCATTAGTGATGTGGAAGAAACATTTCTGAAAGATTACATAAGGAAGGAAGTTGACTGTGGAGCTTAATGGGTCTCTACTTTACTGCCATCCATTAAAAACAACAGCTGTCATGAACAGGCAACACAAAGTGAATCATATTGTTTTTTTTAATATAATGTCAGAGTGAAAGGAAGTTGTTTTTAAAGCTATGATTGAGCTGAACCTCCATATTCCAGATCAAGATAAATAATCACACAAAAAGAAATGCAGTATATCAGAGGTTATGGTTTAATAGCTCATGACTGGGCTTTATATCCATAACTGAATGCTGTTTGACCTAAACAGAGTCTGACAAAAGTTGCCCCCATGTGTGTGAATTTAACCTAGATTTCTTACTGCAGTTCTACTTCCTCTCACTCCTTCAGCGTTTTTTTTTTATATATTCCACTTGGCTTCTTTATTCTAACACACAGATTTAACTTCAAACCTGAATGTCATCATATGTTTAAGTTTTCCTGGAAAAAGGATGCACAGTGGATGTAGCAATAAAAGCTTTCTTGTACATTTATGGCCACATTAATAGTGTGCTATGATACAGGAGTCTATTTAATGTCAGTATGACTCAGTAGATGAAAATCAACTATGAAAATTATGTATAATTGGTGTTATTTTGGGCTTTAGTTTCTTCTGTCACAGAGATGTGGACTAGTCTTTGGTGAACAGTCAGATTTTTAACCCACACTGCCCCCTGTGGGCAACACACTGAAATAACTATCAGAGTCTGTGTGAATCAGGAGTCTGTTGAGACACTGAGTTTTTTCCTAAGATAATCTAAATAATCTTGTTTTTGCACCAACACATTTTTTTCCCACACTCAGTTATTATTTTATAACACAAATGATCATTTCTGAGTCATTTTATTCCCATTTTTAAAAAAAGCTTTTATTCTTTCTAATTAATTTGTCTTTTTTTTTTAAAGAGTTGCATGAATGGTTTGATCATTTTTGTGCTTAACAACATTTGATCCTTATTATTTAAAGGTAAAGAAAAAATAGAGCATGAAGGAAAATTTTGGGGACACAATTACTATTAATTAACCTGAAATAATTAATTAGTTCATTTCAAAATTAACAGGATATTTTAACAGACTTTTAAATTTTTCGATTAAGGGCTTTCTTCAGTTTAGGAAACTTGACGTTGTTTTAGAAGAAACAAGTCTTCATCCTGTGTGATGTTTAACACATTACAGCTAAAACAAAATTATATTATATATAGATTAATTTTTTTTGTGGTGGTGATTTCCTTTCTTCACTAGATGAGATCAGAAGCTTCATATTTAGAAACCATTTGCGATGAAAGACGCTCACTCTTCATCTTTTCCAGCCGTGGTACGAGAGCCTTTTAAGGAACTCACTCGTTCTGCTTGTGTTTGCACTACAGGGACCAGAGGGACTTGGGTCTAAATTAAGTTCTGTAGGATCGTTTTACTCTTTTAAAAATGCCTCTTCTGAGGTTGTGGTGCTTACTGATTGTTTTATTTTTCCCCAGTTTTATATCAGATCATTTTTGGTTTGTTTTTTTGAGTAACTACAGCTAAGGAATAAAGTAACCAGATTACATAAATAGTGGAGACAAAATCCTTCCTCTCTGTACTCTCATGTCTATACCTGTCTGCAGACATCTTCACCAAGTCCATCTACACAAACCCATGTACATTAAAAATTATATGCATTTAATTTAACACTTATTTTTCTTGTAAAACAGAGAAAAACAGGAAGGAAACCATTCCTTCCAACAACTTAAAATCCCAGACTTCATCTTTATTTCTACGAACGTGTTATTTATATAGAGAGCTATATTTTATACTAATTTAGTTTGCATACAAAAATAATTAGGATGGGCCTTTTCAAGAGGATTTGGCTACCTATTCAGCACAAAAACTTTCTAGATGGAGAGGCTACATGTTTTTCTTATTTTCTGAGACATATATGCTGTTACAGTGGTGCATGCTCAAGTTTCAAATGAGGTCAGTATATGTGCAAAATCCCTGTGAGCCAAAAGCTCAGGCTTCAGACCGCTCTAATCTGTCTTGGCTCTTAATGGTGTCAGTGAGCGCAGATATCCCATATACGGTCATCTCGGGCACAAAGAGCCCTCACCAACCTGCTGTTCAGACCTTTGGTTTGTTTGGGGCAGTCGTTCAAAAGTTGGTTTAAAGGAAGGGTGTCCTTAAAGGGGAGGGCCCAAAACTTGTTTCAGATAGTTAGCGGGTACACTGGAACACAATGCACCCCCCAAGATGAAGATTATTTTAAACTGTGAGTCATGAAAAGCTAATCTAGAAGAAGCCAGAAATGTTTAAACCTTTTTGTCATCATGTTTACTACTGATCTTTTATGATGATGTCATTTTGGCCATTTGCCTGCTGGAGCAGTACAACAAAAACTGGCAAAAAAGACATCACAAGTATTCAAAGCATTTAAAAGAAAAACATTTAGGATGTTAGTGAATGTCTGGTGGATGGACGGATGTTTTCTGGAACAATCAAGCTGTTTTGTATTACATTAGAAATATTTTATACACTGATTACAATTTTAAAATTTCATGTTAATTAGTGAACTTTTTGCTCCTCCTTCCAGTCTTTATGCTAAGTTAGGCTAACATCATCATAATGAACACACAGATTTATGTTTTAGAGCCATCTGAATATTTCAGTCCATAAAATACTTCAGATTTTTCAATGAATGTGTCACATTAGATAAAATCCCGAGCGAGACGTATGAAAATACAGAAACATGATCAAAGTGTTGAATTAAATCTGCAACTATCTAACTAGATATAAGCTGATAAATTATGTAAAGACATGCTCAGCATTTTTATTTTGTGTTGGAGGGAGGATTTCCTTTCCTTTCAGTGCCTGCATTTCTCCTCGGTGTTTTTGCTCATGTCTCTGGATCTTCCTCTATGATTTTGGAAGCTCTGAGCATTTTTTTTCCCTGCCTCTTAACTTTTGTTGCATTTTTCCTGCCATGCCTTCCTGCAACCAGGAGATTGAGGAGGTAGGACCTGCCCTGTCTGTCTGTCCATCCATCTCTGTGTTCACCTGCCCGACCGCCTGCTTCACACCTTTGAGTTGCTTCTCTTTGCTGTTTAGTTCTCATATTTATCAGTATTCATTTGTGGCATATTGTCATGTTACCCTTTTTTTCTGTTTTGCTGTTATGGCCCGTCACATGAATCAGACCGTCAATCTGAAGAGTTTTTCTTACAGCCATCAGGGTTTGAACCAGTTTAAAGTTTCTCTCTTTGGGACCAAATGTTGACTCAAAACTTTCAGTGAATGGACAAACTCTTTCATGTGACATCGAGTAGTCTAGTGATACCCAACCAGACACGCTTGTACCACAGATCAGGTTAGCTTTGGTGATTTGAGCCATCTGCAGCTATTGAGACGGAGAATGCCCAACTTAAGTGTGGATTAAATGTTAAGCATACAGTAAAAAATGGCAGCTAAATCAAATAAAAAGCCAAAAGTACCTTATTATTAATTGTTCAAATAAACAATGCTAGCTGGGACAAAGTGCCTTATTTATATGAAAGCAAGCTATGAATTACAGACTGAATGTTCAGTTGTCTGAAAAATATCATCGAAATCTGGCTTTTATATAATTAGTGGTGTTAGTATTCAGTTTCAATTAAATTAAATGAGAATATTTGCGACCTTATCTAACAGGTACATCCGGCAGGAAGGTTGGGAATCGCTGATCTAATCAAAGTCTTTATGAGCATCCTCATAGCTTACATCATAGTTTGTTTTCTTGACCACATAACACATAATAATTTAGTTAAGTTTCAATTTTGTTTTATCCTTTTTAAAGACTTACTGAACTACAACTGTCTGTTAATTAAATATTAGTAACCTTAATAAAAAAAACATGTAAAGTATAAAAGTCAGCTCTGCTGAGTCAGTTCTTAACAGGGAAATGTGATTTAGGTCTAAGCTCTTTACGAAAACAAATAAAATGCTAAAGTCTTCTTTATGAGCACCGGATCAAAGATCAGGATGAAAAATAAAAGTATGACATTAATTTGTTTCCTGTATTAGCTTAAAAATATATAAATATATTTTCACAGTCAGTCATTCATTTAAACATTATTTTGTGTTCTTAATTCTTTTCTTTTTTTTTACTTCACTTTAACTAAACTCACCTTTTACCTTTGCTGGTATCTGAATCACAACAACAACAAACATTAACACAAAGGAAACTAGTTTGTATACAACACCTTAGTTTATGTACGACTAAATAGTTCTTCCTGTTATATTCAGGGCGCAGAAATGTTGGCGTGAAAAATATTGTGTAGGTGAACCTGTTACTGACATAATCAGTGTTCAGGAATTTGCAATGTGTCAAATATGCTCACAACCTTTGCTGTGATAGATCCCATTCCAAATCATAGATCCCATTCCAAATCATAGATCCCATTCCAAATCATAGATCCCATTCCAAATCAAGTCCCAGTTGGATTTACTTCAGAACATTGTTTCTGTTCCAGCTTTTCCAGCAGGAGTTTTAATAGACAAAGTGGGCATTTTCAAATTTCATGTTTAAGATACATACAAGTTACAGGTGCACATAAGTCAAATCTGAATTTTTTTTGGTTAAAATATGTCTTTGTAAACTTCAAACTATCAGTAACAACATCAGTAATTACTGATTGGTATTGTCATATTGTTTTTTTCTTATTTAAACTGGCATGTGAAATCAGTCATCTAGAACAATCCTAATTATGATGCAGTTTAAAGCTGCACTTTTGCAGAAAGGCATTAAACACTTAATAATAACCAGCAATGTTTCTAAAATATGACAATGAAATTTAGAATTACAGAAATATTCTAAATGTAGAATTTTCCCTTTTCCCTTTTTTTGTATGTATGTGTGTTTCAGCTGGAAGGGAAGGTCCAGCAGGGCGAGAGAGATTTTGAGCAGATTTCCAAAACCATCCGCAAAGAAGTCAGCAGGTTTGAGGTGCGTGGGTGAATGTGAATATGAATCGGTGAACTGTTAAATGATGAAATGAGGTGATATACTTTTTATGTCATTTTCTAACAGAAAGAGAGAGTGAAGGACTTTAAAACAATCATTATCAAATACCTGGAGTCTCTGGTTCAGACACAACAGCAGGTAAACAAAACTGTTAGTGACATTTTTCATCATAACTAAAATACTCTCGAAACGCTAAACTTTAAATTTAAAAAAAAACTTTTATGTTAAACTTTGTAAATATCATTTATTGATATGAAAATTTAAAAAAAATTAATTTTTATTTGAGCAAAATGCATATTTTTTGTGTAAAAACTGTCTGAAAATTGCACTTTTTCAGAAAAAGTAATTACATATTTAGAATATGAGATAAAATAAATTACATATCTGAGGACTGATGTCAAGCTATAAATTTTGGTGCCTTTTATTTGACAAAAAAAGATTAAAAACATGGATTCTAATTTAGAATATAAATAGTTGTATGCTTTATACAAATATTTAGCACTTGTCTCCATTTTAACTGTTATTTTGGGAACAGTTATGCAGTTAAAAGTAAGGAAATTACAACCCCAAAACCAAAACAACAAAACTGGCACCTACAGGCTTCCATATAGTGTGGATGGAACGAACAAGTTTTCCATAAAAATGAAAGAAAATGCACGTTTGTCTCCTAACTGAATGTTTCTTCACTTTGTTTCCTCTTTCAGCTGATAAAATACTGGGAGGCTTTCTTACCTGAAGCCAAGGCAATCTCATAGAATCCGATCTACTCACAGACAGTCCTGACTGGCTCTGGTCAAACTACACTACCCATAATGCACATGTCCTCCTGGGTCCTTCCTGCTCCTCCTTATTAAGCTCAGAGTAAAGAAGAGAAGTGAGGCAGCAAATCAGCTGAAATCTGATAAAGTTCATGATGTTTAACTCCTGCCCCCCCCAACCCCCCGCCCCCAACCCCCTGCCCCCCGCTGTGCTGCGTTCATGTCACGACTGAGGCTTTGGAACATTTAGAATAATACCTTAGGAATGCTGATACACCAAAACTGATTTCTGAGTTCCCTTATTAATTTTTATGAAGTCTAAAATCTGCAGGGAGCGATTCTTTGGGTTGGAAAGTCGTGTTTTCGTAATAATGTGAACGCAGCACGGGTTATGGCCCTGTTGAACTTTCTTTTCTTTCTTCTTCTTCTTTTTTTTTTTTTAACATTATGGTTGATTTTGTTTCTTTCCTCGTTGTGCATGAGGAAAAATGTGATTGCAGAAAGCTATTTAAGGGCTTTTTACACAATAATGATCAATATTCAAACTTTTAACTGAAGAAAGTTTTTTTTCTCCATAAGCTTAGCATTTGAAGGCATGTTTCCACCTTAAAAATGTGGAACGTAATTCACATATGTTAAAGATTTGACCTGATAAAACAAGATATTCCCTTAAATAAATAAATAAATAAATAAATAAATAAATAAATGAATGAAAAATAAATTGGTGATTTTGAAAAAAGGAATTCATAAGAACAGTTTCTTTGAAGAAAGCGTTTTGATCCTTTAGTTAAATGAAGATATTTACATTTCATTTCTTTTCTGGTTTTCTACTACCCACGAGTGCTGGCAGTACAGGATGTTAGGATTTCTGCACCTCCAACTTTAATCTGCCATTCCCAGTGACCTGTGGGGAAAAACAAACAGGACCCCTATGCCCAGCTTACCTTATCGCCAGTTAAATTTCATCCAGTTTAAGTCACCAGTTTATTTTACTGAAGGAAGTTTTTACCTGTTTTTTTTAAACAGTTCAAACTGCTGAGTCAGAATATGTGCTTTTATTTTGGAGTTTGTATCATGAGCTGTGAAACCGATCCAGAGTACGTGATCAAGGACGACCGACTGCATCGCGTTTGTGTATTGTGTCTTGTTACCTCCTGCCACCTGTTCTTTCACTTCCTCTCATTCCTTTCAGAACAAGAGCCTGTGTTTTTGTTGCTGTATGATCGTAAGTGAAGGCAACATTTTCTGTTTCTGTCCTCTCTGAGCCAACAAGAGCAGAGAAGGAAGACTCTCACATGCCGGTTTGGTTCATTGCTGTTCTCGAGAAATTATGGATGGAAGTTTCTGAACAAAAACCTTTAGACAGTTTTTTGGGCAGTTAGTTTGAAACCCTTTTGAATATGAATAGAGACTAATACGCTTCAGTGGACACTGTGACATAAAAAAACACTTTCTTCTTTTAATATTTTCCACCTTTTCATGACAAATTTACCAAATTTCTTGGCCAAAAAATTTCAGATTATCTGAAAATTTCAACTTACTAATTCAAACTTCTGAGAAAATTAGTTTTCTTTTGCTTCTCCCAATTCTAATGTGAATCTACAAGAGCTGCAATATCAAATGAAACATTAGTAGCCATAAAAAAATGTGAATGTTGATTTTCTTACGACTTGGAATCATTATACGAATAAACGATAATGCGAGAATGCCCCTCTGTGGCAGATTTTCTCTGTCTCTGTGAAATCATGCTTAATATGCGGTTAATTAGTACCTTATGAAGCTTCAGTGTGAACTGGGCCTTGGTGGCTTTCTTCCTGCTGCTCATGTTCAGCGCAGAGAGGAGACTTTTGAGGTTTTGAGTTTTAAATTTAACAAGAACTGATTAAATCAATCAGAAACTGCTTGTTAGTATTTCTGAGTTTTGGAAGCTTGTGTTCCAAGCTCTTCATTACAGATGAAGGATTTCCTTTAGGGAATGATAATAAATCTGAAGTTCGGAGCGTCTGAGTAGTTTCAGGCCTGGTGGAGGTGAGACTTTGTCAGCTGACTGAGTAGGTGTCCGTCCAGAGATCAGCCTCAGACTGTGAGATTTATTTTTTACTCTTTGTTAATTAAGGTGACGACTTCAAAATCCTGCAGAATATGACCTTGATTTTATTTTTTGTTGAATTCAAAGAACACTTTGCTGTCCAACGTCTGTCATAAAATCTACAAATCAGATATTTTAGCTTATTTGATACAAGCAGAACGTAAAACTGGAATTACTTTTGATTTTGACTTTTCTTTTGGTGCTCAGCCCACATTACTCCTCAGTCTTAAATTCTACAAAACTATGTTGATTGTTGTGCTTTTGTTCATGTTTTGTTCCTCATTTCCTGCCACCAAATGATGTGCAATGGTTGAGAACTTTATTTGATTTTAGTTTTTGTTTAGTTTTTTTTTTTTCACTGATGATGAAATGCTTTATCTGCTGAGATTTTTTTTAAAGCCATTTTGGTTTTGATGTGACATTCCTGAAGTGTGACAGAGCAAACGTTTGAGTACAATAAAGGAATGTATCTCATCCATGGTTGGACTGGGTTTCAATTATTTATCTTCTGATTGGTTAAGCATCAGTTTATCTTCATTTTTAAAGTAAACCTAGGCTTTGACTTATTGTAAGGCTTGTAAAAGCTTACTGCTGTGATTGTATAACAAACAGTATAGGTCAGATAATAAACTGAGGTTAATTGATTCAGTAAGATTATTATATATTATTAAATTACAGTAAGATTATCATTATTATGAGCTTTTGTTTTTCATGTGCTTTTCCCTAAAGACTTTAGATAAGTATATTTAAATCAAACTTAAAGAGGTCATTCAAACCAAGTTTGAAGTTTTTCAGTTTTCACAGCATATTCTATACATCCAAATACTGTAAATACTGTACTGTAAATCAAAACTGCAGTTAGTGTGCATTAAATATAAGAAAATGTAAGTCTCAGATGTTGTAACTTTAAATCAAGGTTAGTTGAATGCCCTGTTATATACCTCGACCACTGCTTCTCACTCCAAATTCTCTTTCACATACATGGTTCTCAGTGTGTTTTGTCAGAGAACAACATCTGGAAACACAACAAGTTTCCAGATAAATATTTTGCCAAATATTCATCAAATGTTCGCTAAATGTAATTAAATATAGTTTTTATTGCATATAACATATAGTTTATTGAATGAAAGAACGTGTTTTTCATTCCAGTGTTTAAATCCTATAATACTGTGACAAAAATATCCGTACCTCTTGTAAGTGGGCATAGTTACTTAACAGGTGAGCTATACTAACTAGACTGTTGTGAGTGTAAGGTATTTAGGTTTGATATCACATGAAGAAAAATGTAGTAGACTAAAGTAACAAAGAGTAAATTTTGTAATGCATAAAGTAAAAAATGTCACAATGTAAAAACTAGATTTATTTATTTTTTTAGAAAGTTAAACTTCACACATTCACAAATACTAATAAATTAGGTTATTGGATGATACAAGACTTTTTTTCTGTAATTTTTTTTACTTGTTAAATTGAAAATCAAGGTACCATAAATAGTTTCCTGTCTAATAAAGGGCAAATTTAACAAAAACCCAATGTCAGTGCTAATCAGGAGTCATTAATTATTACTGGAGGTTCGTCTATTGCGGCCTTTTTCTAGATTAACATTTACACCGTTCTCAGACACAA